>NC_060273.1:79959734-80144550 GCF_021613505.1 Equus quagga
GTGGAGAAAGGAAGAAGACACTGTAGTACACAAGGTTGCTTGGGAAAATGCATTATTCTAATAAAACTTTATTTTTTCAAACACAGCCACAGAGGCAGGACCTCATGTTTAACACACACAGACTTATGGATATTTTTTTTTTAATATAAAACAAAGTTTACGAAAAATTTTTTTCCACTTTTTGTGTTTGTAATCCCATTAGCACAGGGACTTTGGCAGCAGGTGGGAGTGAAGGGCAGCTGGAGCTGCCACTGGGCAGTCACCGGGCACAGGACGAGAGCACCAGCCTGGGAGTGGCTTCACTCACACACGCAGGAATACTCACCTATTGGTCAGCCACACCACACACACAACACAGATGCAGATGTCTACCCAGCATCAACCACAGCCCTGTAGGTGTGCTCCACTCTGGGTAAGCCCAATATGTGAAAATCCAAATAGTCAAAACTGCTAAAGTAGAGGGAGGTTGCTTGCTTTACAAAAGAAGCAATCACAGCCTGCTTTTAAATGGTCAGCAGTCCAAATGTATCGAAAAATAGCATTTGGTTTACACAGAACTGTTGGAACAGATCTATTGTGTAAAGCAAAATGAACCACTTCTTGAAAAGGCTTGTCCCAGGGCCACAGATGCTTAGATTGGGAAGCAAGATGATAGTTCCAGCTAGTTTAACCTTCCAGTCTTAAAGTAATGGAATTCAAATATGGTATCTGTAGACTTTCTCCCCTAAGGATGGTGCCCAAGGACTTTGGAGAAGCCAGGGTGGAGGCCAGAATTACTGCCTTCACTTCTTCAGCTTAGGGTCTGCAGTGACCCAGTTGGCACTGCCAGTGGTCTTTTGGAACCTGGCACAGCCAATCTGCAGCAGAGAGCCCAGGGATGAGGATGTCCCAAGAGGAAAAGAACCTGGCACCAGGGAAATTATGGCCTAAAGACGGAGAAGAGCCAGAGGCAGGGTGAAAACAAGGATGGGCAACTCCTGGGCTCAGTTTCCCTGGATTCTCCAGAGAGCCTCTCTCAGGCCCCTACAGACCTGGTAGCTCACTGGTAATACATGGTAACTAGCAGAAGAAAGGGAGGAGCCCTGGAAAGGTAGAACTTCTGAGGGCCAGAGGTTCGAGAAGAAATGAGCATCTCCTCTGGAGTGGAGGCCAAGAGGCTGGAGCCCCACTGATGCTCCTATTTGACATGTGGGAGACCCAGCAACCGACAGGTTCAATTCCATGAGGAAGAAAACACATAGACTTTGGTCTTCTTCCCTAATATAAGGAATTGGGTCCTAAGACACCCTGGAAATTGAAGAGAAAAATGCCTTTCTTCCAATAAACAGGAAGGACAGGTCCAATTTGGTTGTGCAGAGTCTAACCAAAGCTGGACAGAGCCTCACAAGCTATTGTGGCAGCAGCTTCAGTATGCATCTCCACTGGTGCCAGTCCTACCAAGGCTCCTGCAGTCCTTAAACGCCTCACTGTGGTCACTGGGACCTGCTGCCCTGGCTCAAGTTGTGGGTGAGAAACAAAAAACGAAATTCAATCCAACAACAACAAACTCCCAGCTGCTTCTCACGGCCTTTGCTTTCCACATCCTCAGCCAATCCCTCAGTGAGCCCCAACCTCCCTGAGGTCTCTCAGGGCCAATTAGAGGCAAATAAACATTTCCTGGCAGGAGTGGAAGACAAGCAAACTAGTAAATGCTGATATCCCCTTCCTCTTTCTCAAGCAGGTGAGAAAAGAGGCTCGGCCTCAATCATATAACAACAGGTTTCCCTACAGTCTGCTTCCAAAGGGCAGTGCTGAGGCGAGCTCACTCATGTCCGCTGCAGACCAAATGCCACTTCTCCTGCTGCAGGTTGGCCTCAATAGATGCTGGGGACCAATACAGGGCCTTCATTCCTTGTTCTTGACCCTCAAAGGTCAGAGAGTGACAGGAAAAAGTTCCCGTCAGTAGGGAGGGAAAGAGAGAGATGGAGCCCTTCAACTCTGCCTCAGTTGCCCACATGTGCTTGCATCTATTCAGAGAACGAGAGAGGCAGGTTGTACACAGCATAGGCAATCTGATGAGAAAAAAAGGCCAGCTCAGAAACAATGTGGAGAGCCCTCTCCCGCCCCCAATACTAGATCTATCTAGGGGAAAGGGTGGGCCTGAGGAAAAGACCATTAGATGAGGTCACAGCACTTAAAAGACCCTGCTGTACCCCAAAACAGAATCCTTTGTAGAGCCAGTGGTGCTTATGGATTACAAGCCTGGTTTCAGAGCTACTTAGAAAAAAGAAAAACTCGATGCCCTCCTCTTGACTCCTTGAACAAGCCCCTTGTCCCATGGAAACTCAGGATCCTGGGGGTATCATGATGCTCTGCTGTCAAGGAGCAAGTGCCTTCCTTCCCTAAGGCTATGCAAACACACCTTTCCTTGAGTACACTCCCATGCATGCACACACTCTCACACAATTTCTCCAAGGAGGCTGAATGAACCCCCCACCCTGGCCAAATTCTAAGACACAAGTGCCCTTTGAAGCAAAGGGGCTAGTGAAATTCCCCGAGCTGGGGTCAGCAGACCCCTTCCTTCCCTGCCCATTGCTTTCTCGGTGGCAGGGATACTCACACTCAGGGCCGCCATGGGAAGGGTCTGCTCTGGGGCTGTCCCTCCCGCCACCAGCTCCGTTTATCTTGTCCCGGCCAGTCTCTCGGCATGGTCGAGCTTCCTGGAGCGAGAAGATTTCCGGCTGCCCTGAGTGGGAGCCCTCCACTCACCCCTATTCCCAGGCTGGGCCCCTGGCCTTGGGGCCTCCACACTTGTTAGTAGCCATAAGAGAGTCAGTCTGTGTGGCCCCAGGAAGTAGCCTCTCAGTTTTAGTTCTCCTCAATCAGATTCAAGTCCAGGTCCCCAAAGTCCTGCTGGCATAGTGTCCGCTTGCTCAGCGCCTGCCGCCCCCACCGCACGGCCCCCTCCTCCTCCTCTTCGCTTTCACTCAGCACCTGGGAGGAACCCCCAATGGGGCTGCAGGAAGCAGAGAGGGGTGGGGGGCTACAGGCCATGAACCATGGTGGAGAGACGCTGCTGCCTTCCCGGGCTGTTTCTTGGAGACAGAGACCTCCTGAGTATGGTTTCTGTCAAACAAACAACAAAGTTACGAAGGCAAACAAAGACACTACCTTCCCAAGAGTACCCTGGCTCAAGCTGTCTTTCAAAGTCTCTCTCTTGGTTACCCTTGAAGGCAGAAGTCCTAGGCTTTAGGGTAAAGTGTGTGAACTCCCTAATAAAATTTGGAAAATTTAGTGTACACCTACATTTCTTTGAGGAAAGGGCCCATAGTTTCTATTAAATTCAAGATTAGTTTATAAACTTCATGTGGGCAGGAATATTGTCTGCCTATTTCACTATTGTATTATCAGTGCCTAGTCAGAGCCTAGTATATAGTAGGTATTCAATAAATGTTGGCTGATTGGTTGGATGAATGACTCTATCAATAAGTGAATAAGTTCTCAAAGAGGGTTGTGACTCAGTAGTCTAGAAGGAAGCATATGAAAAAAGGGGCAAGTGCATACAACAACTAGCAAGTCCCACTGGGAAGTCACAAAACATTTGTTGAACAGATGAATGATGCAGTAGCCCATTTTGCTTAAGCCCTCACTGGTCCACTTGAAGCAGTGAAGGACAAGTGACAAAACCAGCCTTAAGCGCAAGGAGTGCTGGGGTACTGATGATGGGACTTTTGTGGCTTATGCATTCTCAGAGAGGAGGGAAAGTTCCTCTAGCAGGACATTCTGGGGTCCCTGGAAGGTTTAACATGAGTCTCACCCCAGTCTCTCTGGAACCCTCAGGACTGAGAAGTTTCACAGGACATAGAACTTTTAGTGCTAAAACTAGGACAGTCCTGAGCAAACTGGGATGGTAGACTACCCGAGCAAAAGCTCAGACAGAAAGGAGCTCCAAGGGAGCCCCCGCCAGAAAAGCATGGAGCAGAGGGCAGCTCAAAAGTGAAAATGGAACAGCATCTCCCTACTCCCATCCAAGCTGCCCCAGTCCTGCTGGTCCCACCTGATTCATCTTGTCAAAGTCCAAGGAAGGCCGAAGCCGCCGGGAGTCCTCCTCATGGCGCCGCTTGACCCCAGCTTTGCGGGCATCCAGATCACAAGGCTGTGAGCGGCTTCGGGGAAGATTGCGGAGGCCTCGAGGTCGCCAGGGGAGCTCTGGGGAGGAGGCGGGGGAACTCCGGGCCGAGGGCAAGAAGCGGTTTGCCTGCGGGCCCAGGCTGGGTGACAGGGAGAAGCGGCGCTGGGGTGGGCAAGGTGACAGGGACTCAGCATCACTCTCCCAGGAGCCACTTTGGGGGGAGGCGGCACAGGGTCGAGAAGAATCTTGCGCCAGGGCCAGGCTGAAGAAAGGAGGACTGTAGGGTCTGTGAGCTTGGCCACACTGAGAAGAGGCACTGGGAGCTTGGAGGAACCTGAGGCTGGAGACCCGCTTTGGGGGGCTCTGGTGAGGTACCTGCGGCCCACCCCCTCCACCACTGCCCCGGTGCTTGATGGGAGTCCACAGCTTGGAGGGGGCGGGCCGCCACACTGGCTGCCAGCGAGACAGGTCCACGGGCACTGAGAGTGAGCGGCAGTGCCTCTTGGATGGAGGGGCAGGGGGCACAGGAAGCTTCTCTGGGTCTGGGGGCTCAGGGCTTAGGACTTGGGAGAGGGGCTGCTCCTTTGGGGAACTTCCCCGGCTGGGTGGTCTGAGGTGCAGGCTTAAGCCTGAGGGGTGGTAGCTGAGGTTGAGGCTGTCCTGGAACTCAGCACAGGAACAGTGGGGTAGGCCCCTCCAGGAAGCACCTTCTGGAAGGCATTCATAATAAAAATAATATTAATGATAGCTGATACATTTTTAAGAGCTTACTAGGTGCCACACAATGTAATGAGCACTTTATGTGAGGTTTCCCAAAAACCTCATGAGGTAAGTACTATTATTATCTCCATTTTACAGATGAGAGAAGTTCAGTAACTTGCCCAAAGTCACGTAGGAATCAAACGACCAAAGCAGGATTCAAACTCAGGTCTGTCTGACGCTAAGGCTAAGTTTTTTAACCACTATGCTATACTGCCTCCATTACGAGGAACCACCTGAAATTGAAAATATAGTCTCATATACTGCCTGCCACTCCCTCTCAAAGGTAGAATGAGTCAAGGGAAACAAATGTGTGTGTGTGTGCCCTGCTCAGTCCTCACCCCACTCCATCTAGCCTTACTTTGCTCCCTCGCCCTGCAGCCCGGGGTTGTGAATAGCAGATCAATGCTCTCCTGCCTTAGCATTTCCCCTTGCTATGTGTCAACAGCACCAAGACAGGAGTTAGAGTTGCCAAGGAGTAAGAGGTAATCAAGTAGGTAACAGACAATTCTCATTCCTAAGGAGGGCAAACAGGGTGGGGAAGGCCTTTGATGGCACCTGTGCTTCGGAAACCCTAGGATTGCTCGTGTTCCTTTGCGTCTGGCCACCCACAAGGAAACGCTCAACACAACACACTTATATGAAAGATCTAGCTATATTAAGTAGAAGAAAAAGTACCAAATAACATATAGAGTATACAACCTTTTGTGTTAAAAGAGTAAGAATAAAAAATATACATTTAAATGTGCTTCTATTTATATAAAGACACTCTGGTTGGATAGACAAGAAACTAATAATAGGAGGTACTTTTAGGGAGGTGGTGGGAGCTGGGTGGACAGGAGAAGGGAGACTTTTCTCAGTATAACTTACTGCTATTTTAAAATTTTTGAACCATCCGAATGTATTACCTATTCAAAAAAATGAGATGACAAAAGTCCCCACAAGGCTAGAATAAGAGCAAACTAAACAGATAAATTCCATGCTGGTGCAGTAAAATGGAGACAAGTGCCAATCTCAGAAGGTGACCCTGGCAACAAAGTTGTGGATGTAGGCTAGCTAGCCCTGGTCACTGTAAACCAATGAAAGAAATGTGTGGATGGAGGATGGGCATACACACATGCACACACAATGCCTTACCAGACACAAGCTGGAAAGGGTTCCCACAATTGGAGATGTCTGCATGATCAGGCAAAGGCTAAGGGAGAGAGAATAGCCATCGTGATTCAGGTTCAGTACACAGATTTCTAGGAAGCCCTCTTCAGCTCACCCCTGCAAACCATGGGCTATAAGGATGTTAGGGACTCCTAAGTGTTCTCTTCTTGTCTTTCCAAAGTTAGCAAGTAAAATAATCCACATCTTCCAACATCTCAAACCCTTCTCCACCCAAGATTTGCTGTCCTTTCTCTAAAATTCCTGCCCCCTTCCTTTTGGGCTGGGTTTTGAGCCTTTATTGGGCTCTTCCAGTACAAGTACCATGACTCATAACAGCACAGGACGAGGGTGAAGTATTAGCAACAAACAGCCTCAGAAAAAAGGGGGAGGGGGTCGTGGAGAAGCAGAAAGACTGGTCTTTTACCAGACTGATGCTGAAGCGTGTGCATTTCAGCTCATCCAGAGTCTGCTTCTGTAGCTGCTCAGTGATCAGGGTTATCATGATTCTCCCCAGGATTTGACTTGCACACTTTGGAGCAAATGATGGATGTCTTCCCTGTCGTTCTTCCAGACCTCACTCGTGAGCCGTCTTCTGCCACTGCAGCACCATTCTAGCACCATTGGGACTTCCCTCTCCAGTCATGCCTGCTGAGTCTGCCAATTACAGAGGGACCAGCCCCAAGTGATATTAGAGATGTACCTGGTCCAGAGATGGAAAATGCATGGCACATACTACAGCATCCCTAAGCCAGGCCTCTGGCAGACATCATTAATTGATCACAGCTCTCTCCTGCTAAGCCTAACATAGCCTCAGAAACATCCTGAACTTGGCACTCCAGATAACCAGTAAAATGAACTGGAGTTAGCAAGCAAGTTGAAACCTATTTGCCGTTCCTAACTGGTTCATGCTCTGCTCTGTCTACCCAGAATACCAGCACCACTTCAAAAACAGCTCAAATGAGAGGGATGCCCAATGGTTATTTCTATCCTGATTAGCCCAATATTTTCTTTATCCTCTAGGCACAAGCAAACAGAGGTACCCTTTTCCTAAACAACAGAAATAGCAATAGGTAACAGGGAGGAGCAGTGGTTGTAGGAATGACTTTCTGCTTCAGACCAATCAGAACAATATAGAGTACACAACCTTTGGTGAGAGGATAAGGAAATGGTCCCAGGGTAATTCCAATTACATTTCAACTCTATAGATGTTAAAAACAACTACTCTATGACTTCATTCAACTAAGTTTTTAGCCAGATCTGACTCAAAGACCACGGACACAATTAATCTAGACTCTCACAGTCAGTTTCAGTAGAAGCAAACTAATTCAGAAAACAGGCTTCAAGCCCACACAACTGCTTGAGGGGCCTTGCTCAAGGGAAAAGGGGAGGTTAACGCAGTGTTTTGATACTGTACTGCCTATTCCCAGAAATGACCACCAAGCAGACACCTAATCAGAGAATGTATGTAGCATTTGCTAGTAGAGAGAACTATCAAGAAATCTAAATCTTGATCTTATTTGCTGTGACAGTTTTGTCAAATCATTTAACCTTTCTTGACCTCAGTTTACCCATAAGTAAAATGGGCAGAATAATCTTAATCTGTCACAGGGACAATACAACATGAAATATTAAAATGTAAAAAGCATACCGTCTGATCTGTACAAATCAGGAGTCCACATAGACTGCTGTTTCTCAATCCTCCTGTTTGTTGCTCTATGAAGCCTCAGAATGCCACAAGTGATGATATCATTAAGATCAAGTTTATCTATTTGGCTGGATGCCAACCTTCCTCATCTGCATACCAAGAGAAGCCCAAAAGGGCTCTTCTGTGACCTTGGGGGCAGATCACTTTCTATTTTTGCAAAAAGGAGGGAATCATCTCTACGCCATTGCCACCTCAGAGGGAGGCACGCCACAAGGAAGAGCAAAGAAATACACGTGGATGTACTTGGAGTTTTTTGGAAGAAAGGTGTGAGAAGCCAATCATCATTCTAGTTAACTATCATTTTCATGCATAATTATTATTACCACCCTGAACGAAGTTCCAGCTTCCTGAAAGCTCCCTTCAACTGCTTCCCCTATGTTCTTGAGGGAGAAGCTAAACCTTATATCACTTCTGCTCTTGGTTTCTTAACTTTACCCTCAAAGATCAAGTAGAGAGGGAACCTAACTGCACACTTTTATCCCAGAGACCTCAGGCCTCAGGCTGACCAGCCATGAGGAGCAGGGAGTGAAGCAAACTCTTTCAAGCTTTTCATGAGGCATTTGGCCAAACAGCAAACTCCCAGCTCTCTCTGGGATCAAGCGAAGAGAGTGATTTTGTGTTTTTCTGCATTTTAATTGTTGGGATGTGGCCACACACGGCGGTAATTGGAACAATGCAACTACCACCACGCAACTGATACTCTCAGCCTGAGTTTCCTAAAACAGGCCAGGCAGAGAGGGGGAACAGAACGGAAGCCATAAGGAATCAAACCAGGACACAAAAGAAGGCAAACCAGCTCCGCGAGGGGCCTCCTCTTTCTCAGGCAGGCATAGAAAAAAGTGTAAGAAGCTCTCTCTTGCCGCCTTCCTTCCCCTTCCATTTTGTATATCTGAGGGGCAGAGACGGCCCTGAACATTCACTAAACAAGTTAAAACTTCTCAGCTTAACAACTGGCACGGGGCTCAGTCCTTCACAGAGCAGCAGGCCTAGACCCTGCCCAAAACCCCACCAGGCCCAACTCTCAATCCAGGCTTTCTCTCCACCATTAGCCCCCTAAAATAAAGACTGGACTCCCACCCCATCTCCTATTGGATGGCAGTAACTCCTGACATTCGGGTTTCAGGGATGCTGAGGTTGTGTTGAAACCTGGAGAACCTAGGATCAAGTCAGGCCAAAGGAGAGGAGAGTCACAAATCCCCTAGGGACCTTCCCCCCAGGTCCCAGTCCCAGACCTCTGGGGGAGACTGAAAGAAAACATGAGGGAGGCAGGGAGGTGCATGAACAGGTAAGTGGGGATCTGACTGCTCTTCCTCCATATGGCTCTGGTGGGGAAAGGGGTGACAGTGAGGAGCACCCCTCCCCCCCACCTCGATGAAGAAGCAAAAGCTAGGCCCCCCACCAATCTCCAACCTCTCCCTAGGTTGCCCTGCCTGTCCCCGCGGGGTGGGGCATGGGGGGTCCGCTGGCCCCTGGTGGGGGGGCGCCAGGGCTCGCTCAGGGGGGCTGTCGCTCGCCTCTTCCCAATCAGCTTCCATCATCTGGCCGCGGGAAGCGAACTCAAGACGCAAGGGGATGGAGAGGGTCTGGGACTTAGCACTCCGCCACCCCCTCCCCCACCGGGTCCCGTGCTCTCCCCGCGGAGGCGGCCAGCGAAGCCGTACCGCGCGGGCGGCCGGGCTGGGGGAGGGGAAAGGGGGAAGGAGGGAGGGACGGTTGAGGTGCCCGCCCCGAGGCCCCAGCGCCACCTGCCCTCCGCCACCTACCGCGGCTCCTCCAGCTCCCAGGGCCGCGGCCGGAGCAGCTCTGAGCGCTCCTTTCGCCCCACGGTGCCCTTAAAAGGCGCCGGCGCGAACCAACGGGCCCCTCAGGAGTGTGGGGGATCGCTTCGGTTCACAGAATCCCCCTGAACCGCCCGCGGAGGCTCCAGCCCGACGCAGTTTCTCTCTCAAAGTCTTTCTTGGATAGCGCTGTCGGGAACGAGCCCAGCTCTTTGATTTAGGGATGAGGGTGGCTTCCTCACTATCGTGTCACCCCCTCCAAAATATTGCAGAAGGTGGACGGGCCCAGTTGGAGGCATATCTCGAAACCCGCGGGGGAGGCCGTGTCGGACGAAGGTAAACAAAGCCATCGCCCCCGCCCTCCATTCCTACCTGGGCCCAAGTACAGCACTCTACTCGGCTCGGGTAGCATAACAGCATTGACCAAGGTTCCTCTCACCTGCTCTCCTTTCCCGCACTCTACGGCCGTCTTACTGAAGGAATCCCCCTACCCCTGGCAGAGGACCCGTCCGCGGCGTGAAGGCTTCTGGGAAGTGTAGTCCAAGAGCCGACTAAGGCCTGCTCTGAGTCCCAGGAGCCCCTCTTCCAGCTGCCGGATCGGCTCGAACCTTATAAACCCGGGATTTATAACGGTCGCGGGGCCGTTCCTACTTGGTTCTGTAATTAGCCCCCACTCAAAACACTTTGTAAAACTGAGGAGGGCTCAAGGCTGTTCACTCCTTCTTCTCCCTCTACGCACCTCCCCCCCCAGCAGGATGAGGTAATGGGATTGTGATTATGACATCATAGGCGGTTCAGTTGCTTGCATGGGGGGGGCGGGGGCGGGGAAACGGTGGTTACAGCTGGACCTTTTTCGTTAAGACAGAAAGGGAGGGAGAAAACACGCAGATGAGGTAAAGATGTTGATGGCGCTACATTTCCTCTTCAGGAAGAAGAAACTACCTTTTATTAAATCTCCGCCACTACCACCTCCCACCTCAGCCAAAGTTTAAGTCCTTTTGAAAGAGACCGAATGTAGACGTTAGAAGGCGAAGAGGTTGGGGAACAGCTAGATGGTTTCTGGCTGTTATGTAAACTCAAGTCTCAGCTATCAAAGGTTTAGAGAGACGGGCAAAAAGATGGAAAAAGGAGAGGTTTTAAACAATGGCTTCGTGTTGTGATCTCTTTGTGGGGCAGAGTTTTAGATTTCTTTTTTAATCTATTGGAAAGTAGCAGTAATGCAAATAATCTTCACTATTATACTTAGCAACAAGTCCCCTGAAAGACATCGGTTTTCCCTAAATATTTTGTTCCCCACTCAAGTCTGGGACAAATAAGTAACTGTGATAAACTAGAAAGTAGAGGCAGTGGTGGGGATCTTCCTCATAGAGCCAGGGAAGGGAGGAAGCAGGAGCCACCAGGTCTGCAAACTGAAAAATAAGAGTAAAGGGAAAGGGAGGAACTTAGGAAGAAAATGGGGGTGGAGGGAAGATGCACTGCACATTTCCTTGCTCTGCATCTTGCCCTTTGGCAAAAGAAGGAGCAGGGGCAGGGACCATGAACTATAGGAGACATGGTTTCCAATAATTGCTGTTGTGCATCACTTATGTGCCAGGCACTGTGCTACATACTTTAAATATGTATACTCATTTTTGCTTACAATCATCGAGTGAAGCAAAATCTCGTTATTTGACAGATGAAATGGCTAGAGAGGTTAAATGACTGCCCATGTGGTAGGCAAAGGTAGTATTACAAAGCAGTTTAAGGCTCTAAAGCCCTCGGTTTTCACCACTCGCTGATCCCCCTTTTTATTATTAACCATGCTTACTAAAGTTAAATGATGGAGTATAAGAAGTTAGCAGTGGCTCCATTTGCAAAACATTGAAAGAAACTGAGACAGTTAAAAAAAAAGCAAACCTGTAAGTCAGGTTTCAGGCCTCATTTCAAAGAACTATTACACCCCTTTCATCAAATATAAAATAGCCCCTAGTGCAGCCCAACCTCCCCCCCATTACTAACTATAATTAAATCTCCTTATGCCACTTTTAGTTCTCAAGGTTTTTTTACTCACATCCTATTTGTTCCTGCTGCCCCATTTTCCTTCTTTTGTTCTTGGGCTACTACCTTGAACCCCATCTTCATTGTGACCTCATGGGCCAGACCCATCTCTGACCCTGCTCTAATGGGTTTCAGCAGAGGATACTGCCTGGGTTCCCTCCTGGCCTCCGTCAAGATTCTCCGAGTGTTCCAGGGTCTGAAGCCAGTCATCCAGTAGGTCATCCAAAGGGGTGGAATCCATTGGCTTTAAGAGACTCTCCATTCCCTGCCTAGGAAGGCAGCAGAGTCAGAGGAACATGTACCTCATTTAGACCCCCTTTTCAACCAGCGAAAGCTAAACCTCTGCGAAGTGGGGAGAGGTAGGGTTCAGTCCACCACTCACAGCAGGAACTAGGAATAGTGTACACACCCCTCAGCCCCCCTGCCCTGCAGAGGCTGGCTGGGGGGGTCCCAGGAATGTAGAGCTCTTCTCCACTGCCTGATCTGGGCATCCCAGGAGCGACGGCTGTATCTCCTGTTCTTGTTTGGCGTTTGAGGGTGAAGTCCTGGCTGTCGCTGTGCTCTGGCAATGACAAATATGTGTTAGACTGAGGTCAAGGTGAGGGGCACAACTCACTGCTTTATCACAATGAATCAGGAGACTCGTTAGGGAATTCCCTGAGAATGAGGTAGGATCAATGCTGTCAATCCAACAGAAAAAACAAATCTTCAAATCAGGTTAAACACCAAACTTCCTAACTCGCTAATATTCTTTCTTCTGGGAAGGATAAATTAGATATTCCAACTCCCTCAGAAGTCAAAATAGATATAAAAGAAGATAGTATCTGATATCCCTTTAAAATGCATTCTACGCGTTCATACATTTGGTTTGAAGGTATGCATGTAAACGTACATGTAATTAGGCAAATATGTTGCAGTTAGCCAAGTCAGCTGGAGGCATGAGATAAAAATGGTTGGAAGGAAAAAACTTCAATAGCAAGCATGGTAGAGCTTTAAAAAGTCTTATGGGCCAAGTATGACTTGTTCTATTTGAAAAAAATCTTGGAAACTCATTTTGGAGATTAGATTGCAGGAGAATTAGTTTTAGTAATGCTCCAACTTGGTGAGAACACTCAGATTCTAGTATCTTTCCATCACCCGACACTGAACTAAAGCCACTTGGTTGATGCTCTTGTTATGACCACTTACAACTGCACTCACTTGGGGACCTGCTGCAGAAAGCACTGGTAACCAGGCGTGCGTTTGCCATAATCTATCTGCTTTTGCCGCCGTTGTAGGACAATTTCATCTGTCTCTACTTCCCACCTGCGAGGAAGTATACAGTGGTCCCATGAAGTGTGATTATAGTCATCAAAGCAGAAACCAACTCATCCCACACTCCCATAATCCCTAGCCTGATTTTCGAACTCACCTGGCATGGCAGGACTCTGTGCTGACTCCCACACTCACCATCTCTATCCTAGAGGACAAAGATTCTTCACACACCTTCTTTCAGGGGAAGCAGATTCTACAGATGAAAAGGGTAAAACCCAGCTGACTACACTGCACCTCTCAGCCACTACCACCACCAAGATCCTACCACCAGATAAAGGTTGTATTTCTGATTTACTGTTTCTCAAAGATAAAGGCTGCATTTCTGATTTGTTTCTTAAAGTGAGATCTGCAAGCCATCTGCATGGGTAGCTCCTGGGGGCCTTGAGAATTCCTAGGCCCCACTCTAGACCTATTGAATTATTTTGGGGGCCTGCATTTTAAAGAGCTTCCAAGGTTATTTTAAACATTTTTTATTACGGAAAATATCAAATATACAGAGAAGAGAATAACATTATGCTTTGCTACTCAAGGTATGGTCCCAGAACCAGCCACATCAGCATCGGCTGGGAGCTTGTTAGAAGTGCAAACTCTTGGGCCCTAACCCAGACCTACTGAGTCAGAATCTGCATTTTAACAAGATCCCGAGGTGATTAGTATGCACATTAAACTTTGAGAACACTGATATAATGGACGCCCAGTTCCCCATCACTCAATACTCATGGCCAATTTTGTTTCATTTATACCCACCACCACTTCCACAGGATTATTTAAAAGCAAAACTCCAAGATTAAGTTCTTAATATCACCTAGTGCAAATTTCCAAAACAACCAAAGTTTGGGATCCTTGGGACTGTGATAAGGATTATGCCAAGGGATGATTCAACTCCCCTACTTTCCCTGAAAAATGAATTTCCTTTACCCCACATAACCTAGCGTCTCTGAGATGCTGCGCTCTAAAAGGAACACCGAACAAGGAAAGCTCTTGGAAGGGGCCAATGCCCCTCAGCATAAATACGCACACCTGTCTCGCCCCAACGTCTGCCACACCAGGAGCAAATGTTCCATCTCCAGCGGAAGGCTAGCAAAATTAAGAGGGAAAGGTCCACTTAACGACAAGAGAAAAAAGCAAGGAAAAAGAAATGTTTAAAACACCCAAGTAAACAAACGTCTCCAGGTCTTATCCTAACCAGTGGTTGTCGCTGGCCAGGTGCAATTTAAATCTCCCGGGGTTGGACGAGCAGAGGGACAGGAGAGCTCAGAAAGGGTGTAGCGATTGGCTAGAGGGAGAGCCAATGGTACGCCAGGCTCCCTGTGGGGCGGGGCTTACCTAGTCGCTCGCTGAACGCTGGTGCGCCAATCGGCATCCGACTCTGGCTGCGGGGCGGGGCAAATCGTGCTCCTGCCCGAGAAAACTCACGCCCCCGGGTGATGTACGAGACAAACGATTGGCCGAGGGGGTCTGGGCGGACGCGCGGAGATTGGCTGACGCAGTTTAGAGGCGAGCGGGATAGGTTATTGGGAGGGCGGAAGGTTTGAATGGTCAAGGTCTGTGGCAGTTGATATCCTCGCACGCAAGCTGTAACTTCGACTCTATGCGGAGAGAAGCGGCAAATCCTGACCCTGGCCTATCCAGTCGAGAAGCAGAATTGTAGCCTGGTTAATCGCTTCCTTTCTCCAGATTTCCTTTACTTCTGCTCCAGTCTTCACTTGTGTCTGATCCCCATCCGCTCCCTTTCTCCTGAAGGTAGGTCTCAGACTCAAACCTGAGGTTAGCCCGGAGTCGTCTCCGCTACAGAATCGCCGAGACCCCATGGTCCCTCAGGGTCCGGTCCGGGCCCCGCAAACGGAAGTTCGGAAGACCTAATAGGCATTATCACGAGTTAGGAGAGGTGAATTCCTTCCGGTCAGGAGTCACGAGCTGTGTGGCCCGGAACCAAAGGGTTTTTTCCCTCTTTAAGGTCCTGAGATTGCCTCTCGGTAAATTCAGGTTCCGACGAAAAGGCCAAGCCGCTTCGGGCAAGTGCGATTTAACCATCAAGCCAAGTTGTGATTCACGGTTTGGGGATGCCCCTCCTCCGATACCGATCCGCTCGCCGCTGCTGGGAAGGGTGGGGGAGGCTGTGACAGCTAGTCAATATAGACGACGTTCGCCTCTTAGCTAGGTTTTATTGTTTTTCTTAGTGAGAGCTCGGAGACCATGTCTGCAGAACTCTTCTCATTCACGAGAGAGCCAGGAAGCCCGGGCTCAGGACCTAGTTTTAGATCCAATCAGAGGAAGATATTAAACCTGCTCCTGGAGAGAGACACTTCCTTTACCGTCTGTCCAGATCTCCCTAGAACGCCAGTGGACAAACTCTTTGGTGATTCTGGACACCTAAGCATTTTGTCTGGGTAAAGCTTTTCTTTTCAGACCTTATCTCCTTTGCTTTTCTAAACAGTTTTAGGTTTTGTTTTTGTTTTTAACTATGCGGGCTCAAAGATGACAGTTTAAGTGTCAGCTCTGCCCTTGACTAACTATGTGACCCTTTTGAGTCTCAGGCTTCTTTTCTGTGACATAGAAATAATAATACTATCCTATCTTATGAGAATCTTGCGAGAATCAAATGATGTGATGTCTGGGAAAAGTCTTTGAAAACTCTTGCATTGTGTGAGTTGGTCACTTTAGTGGTATCAATATTAGTGTTACTGTTATTGTACTTTAAATTTTGTTCATGCCCTGATGCCTCAGCTAGCAAACAAAGTTGCAGAGTTATGGACCTGAGAAGTACTAAAGATTGCAGGGAGAAATCAAATTTATGTACTCATGGTGCACAAGGGCAGAAGATGTGGGGTCAAGACCTATCTTGGCCAATGAACTTTGGTTCTTAATTTAAAAAATTATCTTGTCTCAATATGTGGGTGAGGAGAAAATGAGGTACAGATTATTGGAGTAGAGAAAAGGTAAGAGAGTTTTCTCATCCTAGTCTGAGATATTTCCAAAAGCAATTAGATTTATTTGGACACTGTTCAGATTATGTGATAGTCATTGAGAGGTGTTTCAAAACAAGAGGATAACACGATCTTTGTCTTTTAAGGATATTACAACTTAATGGGAATCTTGATGTATTATTGTCTCAACAGAGGAACCCCAAAATGTTGCCTTGATCTTTCGAATCTTAGCGGTGGAGAGATGTCTGCCACTCAGCTTACCACTTCTGCAGACCATGATGAAACTGGTAGGGAGAAGGGAGGTAAAGGCCTCAAGGGAAAGAATAACTTTTAAGGGGGAGGGCAGGGTAGAAGGATAGAGATGGAAGGTGATAAAGATAGGTAGCGAGCCTTGAAGTTGGAATTTTTTGGGTACCCAGAAGATTTTTGAGGAGAATGATTAAACCAATGGGAAGAGAAAGATCACACTAATAGGAGCCACTTTGCATTTGAAAAGTTAGACAGGAAGGAATATGTGTTGACTGATTGATTGTGAGAATGAAAGTAGTAGTTAAGATGAGTTTTATGCCCTAGTCTAATCTCAGCAGAGGCAAAGAAACCCACATAAAGAAAAACTTTGGGGTCAGCAGGTGATGCAGCAATTAAGTGCGCACATTCCGCTTGGGCTGCCTGGGGTTTGCTGGTTCGGATCCCGGGCGCAGACATGGCGCCACGTGGCAAGCCATGCTGTGGTAGGCATCCCACATATAAAGTAGAGGAAGATGGGCACTGATGTTAGCTCAGGGCCAGTCTTCCTCAGCAAAAAAGAGGAGGATTGGCAGCAGTTAGCTCAGGTCTAATCTTCCTCAAAAAAAAAAAAAGAAAGAAAAATTTATTAACTAATTCTTATGTGTTTTTATAAGGCCTGTGCCTGAAAGAAATATGTTTTATTAGTCAACCATTTTAGTATTTGTTCTAATTTTAGATTTACTGAGTGGTAAGCTTTCTTTTCTACTCATGAAAAAAATCTCTGTAGGTTAACATAGTGTACTGCTTCCTAACTTTTCTTCTTTCAGTGACACGTGTAAATTCTTAAATTTCCACGAACTTGTACCTTGTACCCTGCTACCTTGTACCATGAAATTGGTACCTATCAAGAGACTTTGTGTTCAAAAGGTCAGCTTTTGAAATTAATATGACTTACTGGTAATGAAGATATCAGAAGGAAAGACAAGATGCATGGACAAGAATAACTCTTCATATCTGTTTGCAGGTCACTTGAATTCTTCAGGACCTCAGGAGATACAATTATCTGTGATGTAAGTTCTTTTGCTAAATGAACCCCATGCTGAATACTGACACGGGGATTTTATCCTATTTAGACTATGCAGAGTATAGAATGTGTCACTTTGGGTGTAAGTGGGCCTGAAGGCCTAGATCCTTCCCTTGAAAGGTTTTTAAGTTTCCTGGGTCTGAATAGTGTTGTGAAAATGAAGGCTACTCATTTTAACCATCACATAAATCAGTATTATCTTTAAAAATGGAGGAAAATGGAATACTGCACTTAGGCATAGTTTGTTATCTGCATGTGAGTAGTGCTATATCTTAGTGGTTAAAAGTGCAGAGTGTAGGCTCTGGAATCAGAGAGTCTGGATTCCAGTGGCTTACTGCTTTACCAACTGTGGCTCTGACAAGTCTGTTAACTTCATGGGACCTCAGTTTCTTTGTTCATGATAAAGAAGTAATAATAAAGAGATAATAATAACACTTCTGGGGCCAGCCCCGTGGCCAAGTGGTTAAGTTCGCGCACTCTGCTGCAGCGGCCCAGTGTTTCGTCAGTTCGAATCCTGGACGTGGACATGGCACCGCTCATCATGCCACGCTGAGGCAGCATCCCACATGCCACAACTAGAAGGACTCACAACTAAGAATATACAACTGTGTACTGGGGGGCTTTGGGGAGAAAAAGGAAAAAAATTTAAAAAAAATCTTAGGGGGCTGGCCCCGTGGCCAAGTGGTCAAGTTCGCGCGCTCTGCTGCAGGCGGCCCAGTGTTTCGTTGGTTCGAATCCTGGGTGCGGACATGGTACAGCTCATCAAGCCACGCTGAGGCAGCGTCCCACATGCCACAACTAGAAGGACCCACAACGAAGAATATACAACTATGTACCAGGGGGCTTTGGGGAGAAAAAGGAAAAAAAAATCTTAAAAAAATAATAATAACACTTCTGATAAACAGCCATTATAGGGAAATTTAATCCTTAGAACATACCAAGCATTTAATAATATTTGTTATTATTACTCATGAGGATTCTTTGTTGAAGATCTTAAAATGTTCAATCAGAGAATACTCAAGGAATGAAAAGTAATTTTAATTCAACTTCTTAACTTATTAAACTCATTGTAAGTTTTCCATTTGACTGTGTTAATCTTTTTAGAACTTTATCCTTTGATGCTGAGGTAAATTAGGTGCTACATTGGTGCACGAGGGAAGGCTTTCCATGACTATTTTTATCAATACATGTGAAAATTTCACTTTGTATTGCTTGTATTTTCTTTGAATTGCTTAAAATGTCTTAACCCATGTAGACTGGATAAAATCCTGGGAGGGAGGATAGAAATTCATAAAAAGTAAATATTAGCTCCCAATAGTCAATGCTGGAAAATTACTAAATTGTTTAATTTGTCTACATAAGATATAGGACAAACTCATCATCTTTGATGCGTGTGTATATATATATATATATAGTTATGTCACTTAATGTCTTGATATTTACCACAGAGAGCACCCTATGTATTGTTATCGGAGGAGACATAACTAGATATAGGACTCCTAGAATGGAAGAAAGGAAAAGTTGGGATGCCCCGAGCCACTGAAGAATAACCAAACAGTATTTGGGGCTTAACTAACTGCAGTTCTTTTGATCTATAGGAATCATCACCAGAACGTTATAAAATGCAGCCCAGTAAGTAGCCCTTCTTTCTTGGGTGGGGTTTCTTTCTCAGGTGGGATGCAGAGGCTTTCCAGCTCAGCTGTGGCTTGAAGATGCTAGATGGTCTCAAAAAATGGTCTCTTGTAGGCACAGCTGCTTTGTAGCACTCCAAATGCCTTGGACCACAGCAACAAGAAGAAAGATGTGATATGTAGCTCATCCACAAATAAGGAAAATGTGAGTGTTTAATGGAAACCTAGATACGTTAGCAGTTTTCTTTCTTTGAGTGGAGCAACTCATCAGTGTCATTATGAGACCTAGAGCTGTTTATGCCTCAGTTCGCTAGACAAACAAACTGCATCACTATAGGAAAAAAGTTCTTTATGGTATGTTTTGTTTTTTTCTCTTTAAAGTTTGACCCTAGGATAAAAACCTAGCTCCAAGTCTTCCACAGCAGGCCGTTATTACTCATGTTCAGTTGATTGGTTTAAGGACAAAAATCTCTAGTACTGTAGTATTAGGAATTTAGAGATAAATTCTCTCTTTTTTTTTTTAAACAGAGAGAGATAATGTATGTAACTTGTTCACATACTTTTTGCATGGTTTCACATACAAGTCTGGATTTCTTAATTTCTTTTTATTTCCCTCTTAGTTTCTTAGCCCCTGTTCTAAGAAAGCCATGGACCTTTTTGTCTAAGCCTCAGGGCCTCCTTCAGAGCCACCTAATCATTAAGATAATTCTCTAACTAATCCCTTCAACTAATCCCCTTTTCTAGCCATCTTTTTCTCGTCCCTGCCTTCCACCCTTTCCCCCAAGTCAATATCTATAAAGGATAGCTGCTGTTCTTCTTTTCTCACATTGACTAAGTTATGCCTATGTTTTTGGCTGTTCTAATCAGCTTTTTCTTGATTTAATACTGTCCTTCTAATCTCCCTTTAAAATCACTTTTTAAAAATCTCACCATCCTGTCCCCAGTCAGCTCTTCTTTTCCTCTATTCCTTTTGCTTTAATCATAAAGTTAGCATCCTCTAAAGCAAATCTACAAAGTGTACATCAAATCCAAAGCATAATTTATATCCTCAGGATATAGGGTCAACCTTGATTACCTTTAATGTGTTTCATGAGGGCTATTCATGGCTTCACCAGATGAAATGTTTTTACCAGGGCCTGCCAGCACTTCTCTTCCTCCAGCAAATGTAGTTTTTCTTATGCAGGAAAACAACACTTCGAGGCCTTTAGAGTGGTGGGCACCCAGGAACCTGAAGTTTCGAAAGAGACCAGAGGGGCCTTATATGTCTCCGCTTTCTCTACTGGTGAGTCACTGGACATTGTCATCAAGGGTCAGCTGAAGTGTTGTGGGGTATAGGATAGCAGGTCTGGATTTATGACCCTTTGAGTTTTTCTAAGCTGGCTTGACTGAGCAAAAGGGTTGGAGAAATAACGTTTGACCAGGGAAAGGGAGGAGACGTATGTCCTCTAATCTTTCTATTTGTTTAAATTTTAAAGGGGAGAAAAAATTGTTAGGCCTTTTAAGAAATTTCTTCTTTGTTCTTTAAGTGTTTCCCCCCTGATTTTAAAAGTACTGTGTGCCAATTGTGAAAAAGGTTTAAAAATATAGGAAAGTATAAAAAAGAAAATAGCTATCTCATAGAGAAAAGCCACTGTTAACATTTTACTTATTGCTTCTCAATCTTTTAATTGTGTGTAAAGTTTTACAAAGTTGAGGTCATATCCTACATATAACTTTATATCCTATTTTTAAAGTTAATATTAAAACTCTTAATAAATTTTATTTTTTAACAGATACTTTTATTCTGATAAATGGACCATAATTTACCTAATTACTTGGTCATTGTTGGACACTTAGTGGTATCCAAATTTTGCTTTTATAAATAATGGTCTCTTGTAAGTTCTTGAGCATAAATCTTTGCCTGTATGTCAGATTTTTTTTTCTTTCTTTAGGGGATTAGTACCAAGAATTGTAATTATTGGGTTAAGGGATATAAATGTTTTTAAGATTTTTATTTTTTTTGGCTTTTTTTTTTTTGGGTGGGGGGAAGACTAGCCCTGAGCTAACATCTGCCGCCAATCCTCCTATTTTTGCTGGGGAAGACTGGCACTAAGCTAACGTCAATGCCCATCTTCCTCTATTTTTTTTTTATATGTGGGACGCCTACCACAGCATGGCTTGCTAAGTGGTGCCGTGTCCGTACCTGGGATCTGAACTGGCGAATCCCGGGCAGCCGAAGCAGAACGTGTGAACTGAATCGTGTGCCACTGGGCTGGCCCCAAGACTTTCGATACATATTGCCAAATTCCTTTCCAAAAAAGTTTATAAGAATTTACATTTTAATGAGCAATCCATAGCTCATTTGGATAAATGATTTGTTACGATTTTTAAAAAATTACTAATTGGGTAAAAAATTTTATTCAACATTAAAAATAATTAGTAGTGATTTCAGGGACTTGCCTGCTGGCATAGTGGTTAAGTTTGCATGCTCTACTTCAGCAGCCCAGGGTTCACAGGTTTGGATCCCAGGCATGGACCTCTGCACAGCTCATCAAGCCATGCTGTGGCAGTGTCCCACATACAAAATAGAAGAAGATTGGCACAGATGTTACCTCAGTGACAATCTTCCCCAAGTAAAAAGAAGATTGGCAAAAGATGTTAGCTCAGAACCAACCTTCCTCAGCAGAAAAATAATAATAATAATAATTAGTAGTGATTTCATGTGAATATTAGCCATGTATATTTCCTCTGATGAATGATTGTGTCATTTGTCCATTTAGCTACTAGAGTCTTAAGTTACCCAAGCACTCATTTGCTTTTAATAGACTATGGACTCAGGATACTCAAGAGATTTGGATTCTAATCTCAATCCTATGGGAAAGCCATTTTAATATATCCTGTCCTAAGTAGATAAAGTTGATCATGTTTCATGTTTTTTATTTCTTGGAGGAAGGGAAGACTTGGAACATGGTAAATTACTGGATAGTCTTTTGTGTGTGTGATTTTTTTTTAATGTGGTAAAATATACATAACATAAAATTTGCCATTTTATCCATTTTTAAGTGTACAGTCTAGTGGCATTATGTATATTCACAGTGTTGTGTGCAACCATCACCACTGTGCATTTCCAGAATTTTTTCATCATTTGAAACAGAAGCTCTCTACCCATTAAACAATAATTCCCCCTTCCTCCCTCCCCCCAGCCCCTGGTAATCTCTAGTCTACTTTCTGTCTCTATGAATCTGACTACTCTAGGTACTTCATGTAAGTGGAATCATACAACATTTGTCCTTTTGTATCTGGCTTATTTCACTTAACATAATGTCTTCGAGGTTCGTCTATGTTGTAGAATATATCAGAATTTCGTTCCTTTTTATGACTGAATAATATTCCATTGTGTGCATATACCACGTTTTGTTTATCCCTTAATTTGTCAGTAAATATTTGGGTTGTTTCTACCTTTTGGCCATTGTGAATAATGCTACTATGAACATTAGTATACAAATATCTGTTCAAATCCCTGCTTTCAGTTCTTTGGGGTATACACCCAGAAATGGAATTGCTGGATCATATGGTAATTTTATGTTTAATTTTGGGGGGAACTGTCATACTTTTATCCATAGCAGCTGCCCCAGTTGACATTTCCTACAGCAATGCCCAAGAGTTCCAATTTCTCCATGTCCTTACCAACACTTGTTATTTTCTGAGGTTTTTTTTAATACCTCTTCTAATGGATATGAAGTGGTATCTCATTGTGGTTTTGATTTGCATTTCTCTAATGACTAGTTTGGTGGTCTGGTGGTTAAGATACAGCATTCTCACGGCTGCACCCAGGGTTCGTTTCCCGGTCAGGGAACCACACCAGTCAACTGTTGGTTGTCATACTGTAGCAGCTGCATGTTGCTGGGATGCTGAAAGCCATGCCACCAGTATTTCAAATACCAGCAGCGTCACCCATGGTGGTCAGTTTTTCAGTGGAGCTTACAGACTAGGAAGAAGGACCTAGCCACCCACTTCCAAAAAAATTGGCCACAAAAACCCTATGAATAGTAGCGGGGCATTGCTTGATATAGCGCCTGAAGATGAGAGGATAGTGCAAAAAGACAGGGCAGGGTTCCACTCTGCTGTACCCATGATCACTAGGAGTTGGAATCAACTCAATGGCACTAGCAACAACAAAATGACTACAAGTTATGTGTCCATTTTTTCATGGGCTAATTGGCCATTTGTATATCTTCTTGGGAGAAATGTCCTGTTTGTTTCTGTTGTTGAGTCATAGGAGTTCTTTACATATTCTTGATATTAATTCCTTATCAGATATATGATTTGCTAATATTTTCACCCATTCTGATGGTTGCCTTTTCACTTTGTTAATAGTATTTGTTGATGCACAAAGGTTTTTAATTTTGATGAAGTCCAATTTATCCATTTTTTCTTTTGTTGCCTGTGTAGAAATTGTTGCCAAATCCAATGTCATGAAACTTTCCCCCAATATTTTCTTCTGATAGTTTTATAGTTTTAGCTCTTACATTTAGGTCTTTGATTCATTTTGAGTTAATTTTTGTATATGGTATAAGGTAAAGGTCCTGGGTAGTTTTTAATAGTCAGTATACTTGACAGGACAATGGAAACTTGGTGGAAAATGAAATGAAATATCTGGGCAGCCCCATTACTAGAGTTCCAAAACTGGATAAAAATCCAGAACTAGAAGACCAGACAGAGGAGTTTTCAGATGAATTGATGGAGTTTTCCCTGGATGATCAAGAAGAGGCCAAGGTAAAGTGCTCTCTTATGGTATCTTTGCATTTTTCATCTTCCTTCATTCTTGAATAAACAATATTGTATATCTAACATGTTGCAGTCACTGTACTAAGTGGTAGGTCTGCAGAGATCAAGAAGATACTGTCTTTACACTCTAAGGGTTACCTGACTGATAGGGTATAAGGTTACCGTGGGATTCTTCTTATTGCTGGGTGAGAAGGCTCTAGTTAGTTTGAGTTGATCACCATCAATGTAATCTGGTGTAAGTGATGCCTCTAGAATAGTGGTAATGGATGGAATATACCTAGCATGATTTTTCAGGTATTTTACAGTGTATCTTTTTGTCTTCTTTTATCCTCCCCATATCACTGGGAGGAATATCTGAAGCCTATGGCTTATTGATCACATACTGATTTGTCAAAGATAGTTTCTGAGGCATTTAGCATTTCTGAATCAACTTCATTTCTTTGAGACAAATATGTGTAGGGATGTGTTTTTTAAATTTTTTCATTATGCAAGGCAAATGTGATATAGTAGATTCTAGTCTTATTCTCTTGTTTAGTGTCATGACCAGGAGCAAGACACTTAAACACTCTTAGGGCTCAGTTTCTCCTTTATAAAATGGAGAGCATAATAATAAAAGGAGACCTCCTCAATAGGATTGTTGTGAATATGATAAAGTATTAAAACCAGTTTGTCATAATGATAGCTTGTCAAAAGTGCTATGAATGACAGAGTGATATGAAAAAAGGACCTAGGAGTTTAGAAGGGTACTATTTTTAACTTTAAGTAACTAGAGAAATGGTGGTGCTATAATGAATTTGCAAAGAAAGGTGAAATCAAAGAGACTAAGGTGTTCTGTTTGGAACATTTGAGTTAGAGGTGGCAAAGGAAATTTAAATGGAAATACTGAATGAGGCATTGGAGCCATCAGGACTGGAAATGTACATTTCAGGACCATCTGCATAGAGGAGAAAATGAAGGCTAATGACTCCAAGTTTAAAGGCAGAGAGAAAGAGCTCTTGAAGAAGGAGTGCTAGCTACTGAGGAGACATAATGAAGTAGTGGATACATACAGGAATAACATTGTTCAAGAATCAGAAAGGAGAAATCTAGGACACCAACAGAGGGGTCAATTTTATGTACTTACTCATTTTATACATTTGTTTATTGTGGTAAACTGCAATATTCATAAAATTTACCCTTTAACTATTTTTAAGTATACAATTTGATGGCGTTAAGTATCTTCCTGTTGTTGAGAATGTACTTATTCATCTCTAGAACTTTTTCAACACCCCAAACAGAAACTCTTTGAAGAGTTTTATAGTTTTATTGCTTAAATTTGGGTCTTGATCCATTTTGAGTTAATTTTTGTGTATAGAGTTAGGTCAGGGTCCCATATTCATTCTTTTGCATGTGGATATCCAGTTTTCCCATCACCATTTGTTGAAAAGACTATCTTTTCCTTATTGAATGGTCTTGATACCTTTGTTGAAAATCATTTGACCATATATGTGAAGGTTTATTTCTCAACTCTGTATTATAGTCCGTTGGTCTTATGTCTGTCTTTATACCAGTACCATAGTTTTGATTACTGTAGCTTTGTAGTAGGTCATTTTATACATTTTTTTTTTAGGAAGGTTAGCCCTGAGCTCACTGCTGCCAATCCTCCTCTTTTTGCTGAGGAAGACTGGCCCTGAGCTAACATCCATGCCCATCTTCCTGTACTTTACATGTGGGACGCCTACCACAGCATGGCTTGCAGAGCGGTACCATGTCCATAGCCAGGATCCTAACCAGCGAACCCCAGGCTGCCTAAGCGGAACGTGCGAAGTTAACCGCTGCACCACCAGACCGGCCCCATTTTTTTTTTATTAAGATTGACACCTGGGCTAACAACTGTTGCCAATCTTCCTTTTTTTTTTTTTTTTAAGAGTGGCACCTGGGCTAACAACTGTTGCCAATCTTTTTTTTTTTTTTCTTTTCTGCTTTATCTCCCCAACCGTCCCCCCACCACCCACCCCGGTACACAGTTGTATATCCTAGTTGCAGGTCCTTCTAGTTGTGGCATGTGGGACGCCGCCTCAACGTGGCCTGAGGAACGGTGCCATGTCCATGCCCAGGATCTGAACCCTGGGCCGCTGCAGCGGAGCGCGTGAACTTAACCACTCAGCCACGGAGCTGGCCCCATTTTATACATTTTTTAATTCACAAATTATACTTGAAGATATTCTCCTTGTAAAAAATTAAAACATAATAGCGAAAGCTAACTAGCCCTATCTGTGGACCATTCCCAGCCCGGATTGGAGGGTGACTTTTAAATTATCTGAGATTAGAGGGAAAAGTCAAGATCATGGGAGTCTATGGAGCATAGTGGTCTAGAAAGTATAGACTGTGGAGCCAGACCGCCTGGGTTCATAGCTTGACTCTGCCGCTTGTAACTGTATGGGTAAGTTATCCGATCTCCCTATGCCTGAATTCCTTAATCTATAAAAAAGAAATCGTTTTAGTAACTATTTCATAGGGTTGTTGTGAGGTTTAAATGAGTTAATTACACATAAAGCATTTAGAATTATACTTGCCAATTAATAGGCCTTAATTATTATAGTGTGATGTAGTATAAGTGCTTAATTATTATAGTGTAAGAATCAAAATGTGTGTAGTTATGAAGAAGACTGATAGATCAGGGATGCTCAATGACCTTGACGTCCTCAGCAAAGTGAAAGTTTAAGTAATCTGATGACTCAGAGGAAATTGTTACACGAGGATCTTGAAGAGTGTGGATAAAGTTATAGTCAACTTTCGGAAACTGGAAGGGAATTATTAAAAGGCTAATAAAATGGTATCTTTGAGGTCCTATAAGACAAACCTGCATGGTATACTCTCTTCCTACAAGAATGCTTTTCCCTGGAAGCAAGGCACTTTGGAACTCCAGGAGTGACTAAGTAAGGCTTGGAGGTTGCCAATGGTAGATGAAAAACGGGTCAAGGAAGCCTAGTTGATAGTGAAGGCAGCAGAGAGTAGATGATGATGAACCAAAGCCTGGATCAGGAGCCAAATGTCATTGCGTAGACTCAATAAAGTAAAAACAGTCATGTGATTGAAAATTGCTGACGAGATAGAAAGGAACTGGTGTAGAAAGTTGTGAGAATCAGGGGAGATTTTAATCAATTTGAGAACATGTCACATTTGAATTCTTGGTGACGGAGTGATAGAGGATGGTTGCAGATTTTTTTTCATCTCAGTTTGTTGAGAGGTTAATGTGGAATGCAGGAGAAGCTTGGTGTAAATATTTGAGGAGTTGAGAAGTCACACTCTCCATGGATTGTCAGTGAACTTTGTACGAGTGTAGAGAAGTAGCATGGGCTTTAATGTTGAGGGTAGTAATGGGCTAGAGTGGAAAGGAAAAATGAAAGCCCGGTAATAATAATAGCTCCCATTTATTGACTACTTAGAATGTACCAGGCACCGTGTGCTGAGCAGTTTACATCCATCATCACATTTAATTCTCGTATCAGTCCTGAAAGATTATCTCTCTTTAAGAGGAGAACATTAGGCCATGAGGTACAGTCTCTTACCCAAGGTCATAAAGTTAGCAAGTGGCAGAGCCGGTATTTAAACTAAGATCTGCCTGACTCCAGAGCCTATGTTTTTAGCAATATTATGGTGTTTCCTGCTGAAGATACCTGGGAAGTAAAAGTCATCCTAGGGACATATAATAATGTTAGTTGCTTTTTGTGTAAGATCGGTAAAGTTGAATACCCTGAGTTTGAATGAACTAAAGCGTTAAGAAGGATGGTGAATCAATTATCTAGAACAATGCTGTTCAGTAAAACTTTCTGAGATGATGGAAATGTTTTTTTATATCTGTCCAATACAATAGCCACTCACCACATGTGGCTGGCTATTGAGCACTTGAATTGTGGCTAGTACAACTGAGGAGCTGAATTTTTAATTTTCTTTAGTTTTAATTAATGCAAATACCCACCTGCGGCTAGTGTTACTATAGTGGGTCGTGCAGATCTAGAACCCTCTATAAAGTATGGTCCCTGGCGTAGTGGCAGCTGTAAGAGGTAGGAACTTGTTCGCAATGCAGATTTATGGGCCCTCCCCAGACCTTCTGAATCAGAACCTCTGGGGTTGGGACCCAATGATCTGTGCTTTAACAATCCCTCCAGGTGATTTTGATGCACATTAAAGTTTGAGAGCTACTGTTCTATAACATAGTATTAAATTTTGTTTTGTTTTAATTTCGTTGGTTTGTGGGAAAACAACAGAACCAAGATATAATGTAAAAGGAGCAGGATGTGTATTGGGAGAATTGACAGTGACCTTCCTGAAACAAACATTTCTGAGGACTTGCTGATAATGGAGAGTAGATTTGTGGAAAAACAGCAAGTTAGGGATAGTTAGCATAGAGAAAAGTTTGCTAGGCCTTCTGAAAAAAAAAGAACAATGTAAAATAAACATTTAATGTTGCTTTTACAAATATATTTTAGTTAGTCTTCGTATTTAATTTGCAAAGTGTTGCAGTTAATATGGTCAAATCTCAACCAGTGTTAATTTAGTAAGTTGAATTTAATGTTGATTAAAAAGAAAATCCTTTTATTTTAAATTTTATTGGTGGAAATTTGTCTATGGTGTGTTAATATGCTTTTGTGAAATTATAAGTACAGTACAGTGAACATAATTGAATCTATGCTGATTGAAGGTCTTTCATAGTCTCAGATATGTTCTGAATTGTGTCATATAGATGGTATAGGAGAGTGGATTTAAAATAGACTGACGCCAGGAAATCTCTGAAAGTTTTGTATGTTTACATGGAAGAACAGCATATGGCTGTTAGGTATTTATTTTGTTAGTCTTTATATTAAATCCCTTTATGGGCTCATTTTCTTGGATTGTGACTCATAAGATCATTTTCAATTGTGAGTCCTCTGTATAAGAGTATGCATAGCAGTAGGTTTTAGATTAGAAAAATGGTAGGGATTTTTGTTATTGGTTTGCCTTTTTGATGCTAAATGAAAGTAGGTACCGTGTAAGGCAGTGAACTCCTTGGAGATTGGTATAACCTTAGTGATTTCTAATTCATTCATTTAAAAAATATTTATTGAGCACCTGTTAACTGTCAGGTAATGTGCTAGGCACTGGTGATACAATGGGAACAAAACAGACTAGATTTATGCTCTCTTGGAGTTTAAATTCTTGTCAGGGAGACATCAGAGAACAAAAAATCACCCATGTTTATCAAGTTAATAGATGGTCTAGTTAGAGTTCTTGGTTGCAAATAACAGAAACTGATTCTAGTTACCTCAAGTAGAAAAGGGATTTTCTGGAGGGTACTGGGGAACTCAGAATTACCAGGAAGGCCAGAAAACAAGGTAAGGCCTGGCCGAAGTTCTGTAGGAACATTGTGCTTGGGATGCTACCACTTGCTGGCTGGACACTCAGTGCCACCGTTACTGGCACCCTGCCACAGAACATAATCTGACCTGCTGCTGGACTCTGCTGCTCAGGGACATTTGCTGTCACCTACTATATTCTCTACTCTAATGCATAAAAATGTCTCAACCAATCCCATGCTCTTGTGTTACTCATCATGGTTCAAAAATCAGGCAGGAATATCTAGTTGGCTATAAGAGAATGGAAAAGGGAGTATCTTCCCCCTTTGGCCTCTTTATTGGAAGGTAGGGCTGCCTCCCATCTAGTTTGAGATTTTACTAAAATAGGATGCTTGGTAGCCAAATTGCAAATGACTGCCATAACAGACAAAATAATTTAACTATTGCAAATTGTCCACGTGTAATGATAGAAACAAAATGGGGGCCGAGATACAGACTAATAGAAGGGAACTTTTAAATGGGGGTAATTAGGAAAGGCCTCCTCAAGCAGAAGATATTTAGTTGAGAACTGGTTGATGAACTGTCCTGGTTTGCCTGCAACTGAGGAAGTTCCTAGAATATGGGACTTTTAATGCCAAAACTAGGAAAGTCCCGGACAAATTGGGATGAGTTGGTCACTCTAGTTGTGAAGTACAGAGTATGTTTGTTTGTTTGTCTGTCTCTTTCACTGCTATGTCACCTAGTAGGTACTCAAAAAGCGTTAAGCAGATATGTGGATACGGATGGTTAGAAGTAAGAGCAGAGGTCTTGAAGAATGGAGATTGAAATTTGAGAGTTATCAGCATAGAGAGAAAATTTTAATTCATGGGTAGAAAAAAAAAATCACCTATGGCAAGAGTGAGGAGATAAAAGAGAAAAGGACCAGGACCTAGCCTTGATGAATCCATCATCTATTAGAGGTTTGGTAGGCGAAGAGGCCAGACAAAGAAGACTAAGAAGGAGCAAGAGAGAGGGAGAAGCATCACAGTTCTTTTAGTATAGGGGTCGCCTACCCTAGAGCCGAACTGAAAAAAGCTAGGAGGTGCTGTTGAAGCCAAAGAAGAAGGGAGTAGCCAACTCGGTGGAAGCAACATGTGGCAACATGAAGATTGTTGACAAGAGCAGTAGAGTAGTGCAGACAGAAGCCAGGCCTATGAGTGTATAGGCTATGAGGAAATGGTGATGCCTCCTTAGTTTACAAAACAATAATTCAATTATTCAATTAAACCTTTTATAAATTTGCAGGTAGAATCAAGCTTAGCAAGTTTCCTTTTCTTCTTTCTGGCCTTTTCAGAGCTTAAAACCCCCAGATTTGGAAAGGCCAATGATTCCTTAAAAAATGAAAACCAATAATAGATTGATTTTGAGTCTGATCTATCCCAGCTGGTCCTAGTGTCTCCCCACACCAGCTTCTAGGAACTGGGAAACTTCCAGCTAACTAGACAAAGCTAAAGTATCATCATCATCATCCCTCCATGACCCTGTTTGCGATGTTTCCCTTTGTTTTCATGTAAATGTATTGGAAAGAGTCTGTCAGAAGAGTAGTGGCTGTGTCTGTTTGTTAAAGTAGTTTCCTACTATCATTTATTTCTGGCTTCTTATCCTTGGACTATATGAAACCCAAAAAGATGTTTATCACCTTCATTGTCACCATCATAATAGCTACCAAAACTCTAAAGCGTCAGTGCAACAGAATAGTGATTCAAGAAACAGACCCATGCATATATGGTCAACTGATAATTAGACCAAGATACAAAGGCAGTTACATGTTGAAAAGTTTGTCTTTTCAACAAATTGTGCTGGAGCAATTGGAAATCCATATGAAAAACAAAAACAAAAACCTCAATGCATCCCTCACACCATATGTAGAAGTTAGCACAAAATGGATCATAGACCTAAATGTAAAACCTAAAACTGTAAAACATCTGAAGAAAAAAACAGGAGAAAATTTTTGTGACATTGGGTTAGGCAAAGATTTCTTAGATATAGCACTAAAAAAATGGATATAGTTCACTTAGTAGCTAATTAATTCCAAACTCTTTAAAATAAGCCCTTAGCTTAACAATTACGGTATGTTTCTTTTTTTTTCAGTGAGGAAGATGGGCCCTGAGCTAGCGTCTGTGCCAATCTTCCTCTATTTTGTATGTGGGACGTCGCCACATCATGGCATGATGAGCAGTGTGTAGGTCCACACCCAGGATCCAAACCCGCAAACCCCCAGCTGCTAAAGCGCAGCAGGGGAACTTAACCACTAAACCACTGGACTGGCCCCTACACCATGTTCTAGAGAGCCTCTTTTGGTTAGAATAAACAAAGATTGCACCAAGGCCAGCGAATTTGAAATCCTGATCTGCCTCTCCCCTGCCCTTCTTCTCAGGGCAAAATTGAAATTATAGGAAGGGAAGTCTGTCACGGAGGCTGGGTAGCCTGCTCCTCAATCCTTTACTATGTGTCCTCTCCTGCCATAGCTTTGGTTCATCTATCTATTCATCGTTGGCCTCATGGCCTTTACTTTATCTCTTGGCTTCTTCCTTTTAAGCATTGGCATCTGCTGCTGCCTAATTGTTTCTCCATTTTCCAAGTTAGACTTCCAGAAGAGGGAACCTGATGGACCCAGATTATTTTTACATGTTCTAGGCCACTAAATAGGTGTGCTCAACCAGCAATGTGGTCCAGTCCTCAGTGGCTTGCAGCAGGGCAGTTTAGACATAGGGAGATAACTGGCAGGGATCCTAGGAAGTGTAGAATATTGATTATATAAAATGTGGACTGGTTTTGTTGGGGTCCTTAAATCTTGTTGTCAGTGTCTTAGGATCCTATAGAGAAATTGGACTTGGGTTTGTTTTTTATCACATGACTGGAGGAACTTAGCTTGTGTTTGCTTTCTCCTACCAGAATTGGTACACATAAGACAGTTAGCTGGAGAATTTGGTTTGGCTAGAGTTAAAACATCTAGGGGAGATGGAACATGCAGTCTGAGGAGAAAAATGTTAATAAGGAGGGGAAGACAGGTTGCTTACCTAGGGGATTGCTTCTCAAACTTGAGTGTTTCTGGAAATCACCTGGGCATCTTGTTAAAATGCAGATTTTTAATTCAGTAGGTCTGGGATGAGGCCTAACATCTGGGATTCTACATTTCTTTTTTTTTTTTGAGGAAGATTAGCCCTGAGCTAACATCTGCTGCCAATTCTCCTCTTTTTGCTGAGGAAGACTGGCCCTGAGCTAACATCTGTGCCCATCTTCCTCTACTTTATACGTGGGACGCCTGCCACAGCATGGCTTGCCAAGCGGTGCCATGTCTGCACCCGGGATCTGAACCGGCAAGCCCCAGGCCGCCAAAGCGGAACGTGCGAACTTAACTGCTGCACCATCCAGCCAGCCCCTGGGATTCTGCATTTCTAACAGGCTCCCAGGAGATTTCATGCTGCTGGGCTACAGACATACTTTGAGGAGTAAGAACCTAGGGGTTTGATATTCCCAAACAGGCATCTCTGAACAGAAGCAGGCTGTATCGCTCTCCTTCATTGCCAGAGAATTTGAACAGGCCAATACTGAAGCAGGTGGTAAAATTCAAGGACAACCCAATACCAGATAAAGTAAAGAAGAAGTATTGTTCTAGCCACAGAGAGCTCAGGAAGGTAAGAACTTTTTAAGATGAGAATCTGTTTAATCTTTTATTTCATTGTCTTCTCTACTTTTCTAGTATGGAGATTGCTTTAGTATATCCTTTTTGTCTTCTTCCTCATTACTTTTACTTTTTTTTTTTGAGGAAGATTGAGCTAACATCCGCTGCCAATCCTCCTCTTTTTTGCTGAGAAAGACTGGCCCTGAGCTAGCATCCGTGCCCATCTTCCTCTACTTTATATGTGGGACACCTGCCACAGCATGGCTTGACAAGTGGTGTGCAGGTTGGTGCCTGGGATCCAAACCAGTGAACCCCAGGCTGCCAAAGCAGAGTGCACAAACTTAACTGCTACACCACTGGGCCAGCCCCTACTTTTACTTTATCTCTTTATTCTTTCCATCTTTCTTTTTCCCTTTTCTACATCTGCATCCACATGTAAAATATTTATCAATAAATATCTATGTTATATTATTCTTTGGAAATGACGTTGTCATGCTGTCTTCCCAGCCCTCTTTTTTTTTAAGATCTGAGAGAATACAAGGAACTTAGGTTGGTAAGGATACTTACTGCTGTTTTTACCTGCATTCTGTTGGAAACAGCATCATAGAGCACACTGGTTTCGTGGATTACAACCTCTGAAAAACTTAGCCCTCAACCCCCACCCCTACTTAAAAAAAAAATCTAAATATATTTGACTATTTTATAAAATCAGTATATGACAGTATAGAAAAAGCAAATAAGCAAAAAGAAGCAGTTGCAAAATGCCCATAATCTCACAGGCCAGAGATAATTACTGTTAACACTTGATGTATTTTCTTCCAGACACTTTTTTTTTTTTTTGCTGAGGAAGATTTGCCCTGAGCTAACATCCATGCCAGTCTTCTTCTATTTTATATGTGGGTCACCACCACAGCATGGCTGCTGACAAGTGCTGTGGGTCTGCACCCAGGAACCGAACCCAGGCCACCAAAGCAGAGTGTGCCAAGCTTAACCATTAGGCCACAGGGCTGGCCCCCAAAAAACTTTTCTATGCAAATATTTTTTTTCTCTTATTAAAGTAGTATTATAAAGTACGTATTTTGTAACCTACTTAATGATATTATAAACTTATTTTCATGTTAATGAAATTAACCTACTATATACTTTTTATGGTGTAATACTAATCCATAATATGTCAAATATGATTTGTTTAACCACGAGCCTGTTATTGAATATTTAATTTATTAGTAATTTTCCTATATTATAAACATGCTGAGATATCCATCCTTACAGCCAAATCTTTGTGCATATCTTTATCTCCTTAGGAAAACAAGTGGAATTATTAGATCAAAGGGTATGCATATTTTTAATGAGTCTCCACTCCTTCCATCCCCTGGTTTTTAAACCTTTAACGTGAGGATTGGGGGTGAGAGGAATCTTGTCATCTTCAGGGCTTAGGTCTAAAGAAGACAGTCTCTCTCTGTGACGTTAATATCACTCACATGTTGGAGGAAGATTCTAACCAGGGGCATCTGATTGGTGATTTCTCCAAGGTGAGTTTGGTTACATCCATTCTATATTTCGGTGAGTCATTTTGGATCTGAATCTTTTCTTCTCTGCTTGCAGAAGACACTAGGTATAATTATGCATCCTCACTAAGTACTCTTTGATATCCTGAAGGTGCGTGGTGGTAGATCTAGGCCCTAAGACTTTCAGATGCTAAAGTATTCCTTGTTCGTTCTGGGAAAATCTAGAGCAGTGAGGAAAGTGTGAGGCTTTTTACTTTTTTCTTTCTTTATCTTTTTTTTTTTTGAGGAAGATCAGCCCTGAGCTAACATCTGCCACAAATCCTCCTCTTTTTGCTGAGGAAGACTGGCCCTGAGCTAACATCTGTGACCATCTTCCTTTATTTTATATCTGGGACGCCTGCCACAGCATGGCTTGATAAGCAGTGGGTAAGTCCGTGCCCGAGACCTGAACCGGCAAACCCTGGGCTGCTGAAGCGGAGCACATGAGCGTAACCGCTATGCCACTGGGCTGGCTCCTTACTTTTTTCTTTTTAAAAACATCTTTTAAAATTATGTAAATAATTCTTGGTGATTACAGAAAAGGTAGAAAATGAAATCTACCCCAAAGGTTATCAACCACAGTATTATTACTTTTAACATCTTGGTATATATTCCTCCAGACTTTTTTCTCTGTCTTTTCACAAACACACATACACAGATATATTTTTTGTTTTTCCACAAAAAAATGGTTTATAGTTTTGTGATCCACTGGGGGTTTTTTCCTCATTTGATGTATCAGGAACATCTTTTCATGTCAATGAACAGTTCTGTTTCATCATTTCATCATTTTTAAATAGCATAGTATTTCATTTTTTTGGCTGCCCATAATTTCTTGATGAGTCCCTTCTCATAGGATATTTACTTTTACAGTTTTCTTTTGTGAACTATACCAAGATGGACATATTTGTAGCTAAATCTAAAACTTTGTACACATCCTTAATTAGTCCCTTAGAATCAGTTCTTAGAACTGCTGCATATGCATATTATAGACACCATTGATTTTTGAAGGCATCTGGGATTTTAAAGGTCATTTGGAAAGAAGGATGATATATGGGTCTTTGATCTCAAATCTGGGTATAGAAAACTTGCTGTTATTTCAGCTGTTGGGTATTTCTAGGTATGTGTGCTGCCAACCGTGTCAGGGAGACACCAAGATCTGAAGTACGTCAACCCAGAAACAGTAAGCAGATTTCTGGAGATGGTAACTGGTTACGTAAGCTACCATCTGGTCTATTCTGTCCCTAAAATCCCCACTTTCATTTGTATTTCTGTCACTGTGTTTACTCACATGGGCTCCTCATTCAGCTGAAGCTGGATTAAAGGACTCCCTTTTATCCCATTCTTCTGTCACTTTTGTTTTTAATGAAACAAATGATATATAATTGTTATGAAAGAAAGAAAGAAAAGGAAAGAAAGAAAAGAAAGGAAAAATCACCCAATTTGGGTGACCTTACCTCCTGGTTTACATGTTATAATCCCTTTTATGCCTATTAATGCAGGGTAATTATTAATAGTGTTGTCTTTCATTCTCAAAAGTGTCCTGGTTTGTGCAATAATTATTTAGTCACCCTACCCATAATCTTGCCACCAGAGATAACAACTAGTAATATTTTCCTATGGCCTTCCACATTTTATTCTGGCGTATGTTTTATAAAAATAGGATCATAATGAACATGTAGTGTTTCAATTAGCTTAGTGAGACATTGTAAACATCTTTCTATATCAATAAAAAGATATCTGTATTATCCTTTTAATGGCTATGTAATATTCTATTATACTGATATGTATAATTTATTTAACCAAACCCCTATTATTGAATATTTATTTGTAATATTTTCATAACCTAAAACAATGCTGAGATGAATATTATTGTGCCACATCTTTGTGTACTTTACTTAAGATGTTAGAAAAGAAATTGCTGAGTCAAAGTGTAACTATATTTATTTTTATATGTATTCACAAAGTTTCCTCCAGAAAGGTTAAACCAATTTACACTCCTACAAGTAGCTTAAGTTTCCTCCTCTGGGTATGAACCCTTTCCTTCCATATCCTTTTCTGAAAGACTTGCTTTCTTCCTTTACAGTGGAGGGTGGGGAACCATCTCCCATTTCTTCTTGCAAAATTGGCTTCTGTAGCTGCTACCTGGGCCCCTTGGGTGTCTTCTAAGAGGCTGATTGCAGCCATGCCTGCCTCCAGATGAGTAGCCTGAATATGGTTTTCCCTGGTGTCCTGGCAATACCAGCTATTTTGGTTCTCCAAAAAGGCCATTTTCTATTTTATCCTCTCATGTGGAGTGGAGTTGAGCCATTGCCACATTTCAAACACAGGAGGACTTTGGAGGTTGGGAATACAGTGGAGTCCTGGGTGACTAAAGGGAGTGCAAATAAGAAACTGTGTGACTGGCTCTTCTCTCCCTGGGAGTGACAGTGGGCAGGGTATTCAATCACAGTTTCTGTGCAGGTGGCTGCCTTGCTGTCGGGGAAGTTCCAGGGTCTGATTGAGAAGTTTTATATCATTGATTGCCGCTATCCATATGAGTACCTGGGAGGACACATCCAGGTGAGGTTACATTGGGGTCATTAGTAGGGAGGAGCTGGAAATAGCTTTCTATTTATGAACTCTAAAACCAGGGCATAGATTATACGTTTGGAGTACATCAAGGCTGAAGTCCTCATTCCTGTTCTAATTCTGTACATCTTGAACAATTTACTTTCTCTTTCCTTCCTAGACCAATCTCCCTTTTTTCTATAGGAGCCAAGGGCTCCTACCTGGAAATAAAAGCATTAACCCAAGGACTGAGAAACACTTTGCAAACACTTACTGCTCATAGACATTCCTCACAATGATTTCCACACTTTAGGGTGGTTCAGTTCTGCAAACATCTATCAAGCACTACTACATACCAAGCTCTACGCTAGGCCCTGGGGGTAGATAGAGAGATATAATTAGGTCTCTGCCCTGAAAGTGCTTTTAGTCTAGCCTTCCTGGCCCAAACATCCCAAGATGGTATCCCAGTTATTTCTAAGTTTTGGAACTGTCCACAGGCCCTTAAGGAAGTACTTACTAAAATTCTTCTACAGGGAGCCTTAAACTTGTACAGTCAGGAAGAACTGTATAACTTCTTTCTGAAGAAGCCCGTTGTCCCTTTGGACACCCAGAAAAGAATAATCATCGTGTTCCACTGTGAATTCTCCTCAGAGAGGGGTCCCCGAATGTGAGTGTCTACATGGGGTAGGGCGGGTGGTGGAAATGGATCTTGAGTTGAGACTTACAACCAGGGAACCTTCCCAGAGCAGTTCAGACAGAGACTGAAATGAACAAATGCTTTCTACTGCAGTTTGAAGAATGTTAGGGAGGTGGAAGGAAAGGGTTTCTACAATTTAAAAATGTGGAGCAGTGAAGAAAAAAGGATTGGGAATGAGCCATCAATGGAGGAAAGGAGAAAGTGTGCTACTTGAACCTGTTTTGCAAGAACAGTGAGATCTGGAGGTCCTTTTTGGAGCTAGCAATAGTCTAGTCTTTCTCCCCATCCCCAGTAAATGGCCAATGAAATCCTAACCTTGCTTCTTTCTACCCCACCCATCTCTGGATCTTCTCTAAAGGTGCCGCTCTCTGAGAGAAGAGGACAGGGCTCTGAACCGGTATCCTGCATTGTACTACCCAGAGCTATATATCCTCAAAGGGGGCTACAGAGATTTCTTTCCAGAATATATGGTAAAGGAAAGGGCATGTGGGGCAACAGGGGAACTCAGACTTGGGGGAGCCAACGTTAGCATGCAACTCCCAGGGTGTGCAAATCCCTCTGAAAAGAAACTGCTGCTCCTTCTTAGCCTCCTTATTATACTTAGTAGGCAGAGTTCAGGAGTCTAGAGGATCCCTTACTCTGTCCTTTACCTTTCAGGAGCTATGTGAACCACAGAGCTACTGCCCTATGCATCACCAGGACCATAAGGCTGAGCTGCTGAGGTGTCGGAGCCAGAACAAAGCGTGGGAAGGGGAGCGGCAGCTGCAGGAGCAGATTGCCTTGCTGGTGAAAGACGTGAGCCCATGATAACGGGTCAGCCCCTGGCTGCCTGGGAGTCGTCAAAAGACACTGTAGAAACTCTGAGCAGAAAGAGGCTATCTTCTATGTATTAACCCAAGATTGTTAAAAGATGTCTGCAAATCAACAGGCTGCCAAACTAATGGAATCCCAGGCCTGGCGATTGGTTAGGTTTCAGTAAAGCTGCTGGCTTGTGGTTAAGTCCTGGAGCTGGCTCTATAAGGCTGTAGCCTTGGGTTGCATACATATTTGTGTTGCTTCAGGAAGCAGTTGCATTCTCTTCCCAACTACTCATATCTTCTCACAAGCCAGCCAGCTCTTTCTCTCCCTGTGCTTCTGGCTATGCAAGAGAGTTGTCCATCTTTGTATTTTCCTTCTTTGTTTCCCTTTCTCTCTTTTTCTTAAATGGGAAAATAAACATTGCAGAATGAGGGATGTGATTGTGAGCCCAGTCTGCCCCTAGAAGATCTGTATAAGGTCAGTCTCCTTCAGACATAAAGGTGTAACCATCTCTGTTCAGAGCTGAGGCCATGATGCTTTTCTCTAGATCAGTGGTTCTCAAAGTTTGGGCCCTGGACTATCAGCATCATCTGAACTTGTTTGAAATGCAAATTTTTGAGCCCCACCCCAGACCTACTAAATAAGAACCTCTGAGGTTAGGGCCTAGAAATTTGGGGTTTAGTAATCTCCCTTTCAGGTGATTCTGATGCACACCAATGCTTGAGAACCACTGCTCTGGAGTTAAGGAAAACCTTTTAACCTGCATTTTTCAGCAATATTTCAGGCTTTCCTTTCCTAGATCATTCCATGGTATGAGTTAGCTGAAAGTGTGCCCCAGACTCAGCACTCTGGTATCTAGGCTCAGAAAACCACAATGATTGACATTCTCTAAGGCGGCTGATAGGTCTGAGTTGAGATCACAAGGTTCCTTATCTACAGTCTCAATGGGATTTTAACTTTTCCCATTTCCCAGACTCTTCCCCACTCCTTTTCACATCTCACAAAGACAAGTTTAGGATTTAGGATGCTTGGAAGTAGAGATTTGTGCTATGTGAAGACAGGAATCAAAGAATATAAAAGTACCAAGCAAGATCAGTTGGACTTAAGGGAGACTTTGTGAACTGCAGTCTTCAACAATAGCTCAGGGTTTCCTTTCTTAGAGCTCTTTAAGGCGAGTAGGCTCTGTCAGCATAGTAAGATACAGCCATACTTGGTCTAGGTGGCAGTGGAATTGATTGAACATTGTCATTCTCTGGTATTATCCTAGTAGTAGTCATAGCACAGGACCAGAAAAGGACCAAGGGCTCTGAAGCCCAGACTGAGATATAATAGAGACAAAAATGACATCTTGCTGGGTTCTGGAGCAGAGAGAATTTTTACAAGTGAGCAGGAGGGAAGGAGGGCAGTAGCTGCTCTGATTTTGCACGGTTTGCAAGTGCTCTGCTCCTGGAGTGCCACATGCATGCTTCACAGCAGAGGGCACTGCTGTATTCTCTAAGCCAGCCACTGAAGCCTACCGCCTCCGGTCGTAGCTCTCCTAGCTCATGCCTGTCTGTCCAGAGGGAAGCTACCTCTCTGGCCTTCTCCCTGAGCCCTTGAGCTCAGAGCTCAGAAGGGCTGGGGGCAAAAGGGAGAGAAAAGCTGCTGCTACGCTAGGTGGGGATGGCCAAGGGAAAGATGCTGCTCCTCTGTCCCAGCGCCCCCCACCCCCGACACTGCCCGACCCCCAAGAAGGAACTCTAGTTAGTGTGAGGAGGAAACTGCTTGAAGCACCTCCACTTCCAAGTGTGAGGAGGGCTCCCCGACTTACTGCCTTCCCTATTGGGTCATTTCCTGATAATTTTCCCCAGAAAGGTAGAACCAAGGACCCACCTGGGAAGAGATTGGTGCACATGTGTTCACATTTCAATTATCTCAGTTAAGTGGAAATTCTGAGTTACAAAACAAAAAACTAGAACTTACTTAGTTATCTACTTTGTGAAAAGTTGTATTTGCCTAAAGGGCAACATTTTCCCATATGATTTCTTTTAATGTTCTCCAACTATATAGGTACCGTGTGATTTGATTCATGTTATTTTAAGGAACAATACCAACAGTAGCTAACACTTTTCAGCTGCTTACTGCATACAAAACTTTTTATGAACTCATTTTATATATATAAACTAATTTTTACAACAATCCTATGAGGCAGGTAGTCATTTTTATGCATGTTTTACAGATAAAGAAATTGAGGAACAGAGGGATTAAGTGACTTGTTTAAGATCACACAGCTAATGAATGGTGGAATTGGATTTTTACCCAGGCAGTATGGCTCCTTAATGAATTTTGTTGTTACCAAATCCTCATCAATGAACAATGTGTCTTCCTAAGTTAGCACTGTATTAGGTGTTAAATATGTAAGAGCCTCAATTGTAGGTTCTTGAGAAATCCAGGTCATAGGGTTGCTTGGGTTTGGGAAATGAGGGTAGACACTAAGACCCTAGCTCAGAACCTCGGCACAAGGCCGTCTTAGGGGGTTAGCTCTGCACTGGTGTCCTTGCTCTGACTGGTATTTGTCCATCATGAAGTCAAGTAATAAAGAATGGAAATCTTTTGGACTGAAAACTGCTTCTGGTTGTCAATCTCAGCCTAGGAGCTGGCTGACCTCTGCTACAGAGAGGGGAGGAGCATTTCCCTTTCCTTATCAGGAGTATAAATTGGGAGGCATGGAGGATTTTCTTTCCCCATTTAGTTAAGGCAGAATGTTAGGGAAACACCAATGCCTTTAAACATATATCTAGGGTTGTCACTCCTAAGTACCACAGATATTCAGATGTGACAGTCCCTGCCCTCAAGAAACTGAAAAGGTAGAAAATAATTCTCTTTGTTCCCATCCTTACAAACACTCTGGCCCGCTAGTATATTCAGCCAAAGGAGGAAGTACTGTAGCTTCCAGCTCCAAAGCAGCAGGTCAGGTGTGGGGGGCTGGCTAAGTTCACAGAATAGTTAACTCCTGCATGCCACCTGGGGTAGCATTTATTCAGTGCTTGTTATGTGCCAGGCACTCTGCTAAACCCATTACTCAATTTAAATGTGTCTAATCCTCACAACTGTTATATGAAGTAGCTACTGTTGTTATTTTACAGATGAGGAAACTGAAGCACAGGAAAGTTAAGTGACGTGCTTAAGGTCACCCAGCATGTGTTGGAAATAGCATTTGAATCCAGGCAGTCTGTAAAGCTTGTGCTCTGTTTTTTTTTTTTTAAAGATTTTATTTTTCCTTTTTCTTCCCAAAGCCCCCCGGTACATGGTTGCGTATTTTTAGTTGTGGGTCCTTCTAATTGTGGCATGTGGGATGCCGCCTCAGCATGGCCTGATGAGGGTGCCATGTCTGCGCCAAGGATCTGAACCGGCAAAACCCTGGGCCGCCGAAGCGGAGCATGCGAACTTGGCCACGTGGCCAGCCCCCAAGCTTGTGCTCTTAACTATTATTCACTATACTGCTAATACTCTGAGATTAGCTAGGATAGCAGCAGGAATTAAAGCTCAACAGTGAAAGAGGTTCTTGATAGAAGGCAGAAAACCAAGATTACAAATGAAAGTGGAGTAAGGTACAGGACCTTTGGACCTTTGAGCCCCAATCAGTGGACTGCAAGGCCCTCCCAGGACAGGGTTTGTGTCTTAATCATTTTTGCACCTGGCACAAAGCTGGACCCATAATCAGTCTCAAAAGACATATTGAATTGAACGATGGCTGAGTAACATCATCTTTGTAGAAGGGACTGGCTCATTTGTCATTATCCACCAGGTTCCCAACGGCAATGCTGCTTATCTAGCAGGTGTTGGCAGTCGCAGAGAACATGGTTGGTAGGGAGAGGGTGTGCTGGAGGAGCTGTCAATATTAGTCTTGGAGTCATATTTATTTGCAGAGGTTTCCTCAACCCTCCCCTAGCCTTAGTTACCAATCCTCATTAAAGGCCCAATGATGTCAGGCTCTCCACTGCAGTACCCAGACAGAAATATGCTCCAAGCATCTCATTTACTCTCACAATAAGGCTGACCTCTTACAGGTGGAATTGGGCATTGCTCTTAGCCCATCAGTTTGACTTTGTTCCTGCCTTCCTGGTCCATTCCATGGGGATAGCATTGAGTAGATACTCTGAGTAGGCACCCTGAGAAAGTGCCTTTTCCCAACCTACCTCCTACCCCGAACTTGATTTGGCTTGGTTGCTGAAGGAGGAGGAAAGCAGAGGTGATACCCCTTGACTACCCCCTGTCTTTGTTGATTCATAGGTCTCAGCCCTTTCCTAGCATCCCAACCACCTGAAATTGTTACTGTTCTCTTTGTAAATTCTGTTTTGAAACTATTGCCAGAGTGAAGTGGAAAGGGAGGGCTATCAGCTCCCCCGCTACAGGTTTCCTAACTTTACTGGAGGAGAGGGCTTGGGAAAGGTACATAGAGGTAGGGTGGAGCTGGGGGGAAACAGGCCCTGTACAAAAGCTGAGTACCCAGATGTTCACTTTCCCAGCTCTCCTATAAGACTGGCAGGGCAAATATAGATTAAAATGAAGCACAAACTCCATTTAAAGTGCATTACAGCTCAGGAACCAGCTCCCCCTGGGCAGGAGAAGGGAGGAAAGGGCACAGAGGCCACATCAGTCTCCTTCCTTATCTAGGGCCACATGTCTCTCTCCTAGCTTTTGTGAAGGGTGATTTACACCCCTGGCTGGAATGACTCTCTTTCTGGGCTGATTACATCGGCAAATGCCCCCCAGAGGCCACAGCAGGATGGCCATATTCAGAAGCAGCAGCCAATAAATCTTACAGGTTTATATTGAGCTTCTCAATACCCTCCCTCCTGGCCTTCTGCCAGGCCGGCTGTGGAGGTAAGGAGAGGGCTTGGTTGGAGGGTTAGGGGAAGAAACCCTGCATTTCCGTTCATCACTCTCTTCTCTAAGTACTGGTTAGTTCCCATTCTTCCAAGACATTCTGCCTGTATCTTTACCCTCGGACCAGGTGGGAATCTGCCCTGGGCCCAACAAATATCCTTATCCTTATGGGTAGAAATCCTGGATTCTGGGCACAGCTGTGTTTCTATCTAGCGAGAGATCTTGGTAGAGTAGCTTGCCCTCTGAAACATCATCTGAAAATGATGAGGCTCCTAAATGGTCTCTCCAGCCACCTTCCTCAATGATCTTTTGTTTCGTCCAGGGAAATCTCTGCTATTTAGTCTGAGGGAAGTTTAATCCTTTTTCCTCCCTGATAAGACAGAAGGGGCTGAATTTTGGAGTCTAGTCTGGCAACGGTCCTGGGATCTGCCCCAGATCTGCTCCCAGCAAAGCTATTTCACCTGTCTGGCACCCATCTTGGCAGAATATTGGGGTTAATGACGACAACTGAATCTTACCCTTGAAGATACTTATGGGGGAAATGAAATCATACATGTGCAAATTCTAAAAGAAAAGATACTAGAAATGCAAGTGCCCTTGTGCTGGTTCGAATTTTGTTACAAGATTTCATTTGCGGTGACTGTTGGGGGTGGTGGGGAGGGAGTTCCAGAAAGTGAAAAGGAATGCTTTTTTGGATAAATATCTGGACCCTCGAGATGGCGAGTCTTCAGTGGCAGCTTCCACAATGTCTTGCGAAGAACTCCTCCTCTAAACGAAGTTGGCAGCAGACGGCAGGTGGGCCGGCTGGGCTAAGCGCTCCCGGGGCGCCTGCCCTCCCTCGCCCCCACCCCCGCCGCTTGCTCGGTCCAGTAGAGGCAGCGGCGTGGCGCGTCCGTCAGCTTCGGAGTTGGAGGGCGGCGCCCAGGACCCTGGTGGGAGAGTGTGGGCGTCGCGCTGCGAGGAGGGGCGGGAGGCGGCTGTGGGAGGCGCCGGCCGAAGAGCCCCGCTCGCAGAGCTCCAGCCTCAGGAGCGAGGGGAGCGCGGCGCCCGCGCAGGCAGAGCGCCCCCGGGGGCGGCCACCGGGCGTCTGCACCCCGTCATGGGGCGCCCCCCGAGCCCGTGCTCGCTGCCGCCCGTGCTCTTGCTGCTGCTGCTGCTGCCGCTGCCGGTGCCCCTCGGAGCCGGTGAGTGTCGTCTGTGCGTACACGAAGCCCGAAGCCCGCTCCGGCCAGGGCTTCGGGGAGGCGCGGGGGAGGGGAGCGGGAAGGCGGGGCCTGGGTCACCTCTGTCCTGAGAGGGCTCAGACACCGCATGCTGCCTGGTCCCGGGCGTCCTTTCTGTCCTAGCCTGGGCAACTGGAGGAGGAAGCCCAGGGTGCCAGGAAGGGGCTGGGTTTCTTGCCTAGAGCAGTGTCTGAACTGTTGTAGATTGAGTACCAGCAATGGTCAGGTCACCCAAGCATCTCCTCGTCCTCGGTGCCCCCTCTTCTGTGTTTTGAGGTGCCTCAACACAGTCACAAAACAACTGCAGCCAGGCTACTACAAGGACAGCATCTTTAGGAGGTAGGAAGAATCAGAAGCAGGACTGCCATTTGCTCGACAGGGACTTCAACTCTTCCTCCCCTTGTAAGGACTGGGGAAGTGGTCACTAGGTACAGAGTAAGAAAGAGAAGTTTTTTGTTAAAACTGACTTGTCACAAATTAGGGTTGTAAACTGCTGCTCACAATTTGCCAACGTTATTATTTGGTTGTATTGTGCGAATATTGCTCACCACCAACAAACCCCTCTTCAGGTATGGGGCTCCTGCCTGGAGCCTGACTGGAGGGAATCCTGAGGCAGTGACCACACATTGACCCTATGACCTCGGTCCACAAGGTAGTACTACAGAAATCCAATCTTAGCTGTGAGACAGATATGGAAAGAAGGAAGGAAAGGACTGGTCTGTCCAGACTGACTCCATCAGTAAATCGGGGCATCAAGACATCATTGATCTGATTTGACTGCCCAGGAAATTTCACTAACCCTAGGTATGGCTGCATGTCAGGATTGGGGGTAAACATTAAACACCTTTTCCTCCAATGTGGACACCTTAACCAATTTAAGGGAACAAGTTCCACCCTATTATGATGAAATTTAACAAGGCTCCCACCTTCTTTTGTGGAGATGCAAATGCCCCTAAATCCACCACTCAAATTTTGTGAACTATCAGCTAAGAAATTAGGGAGGTTTCCTTTTGAAAATTGTTATGACTCAATATTTAGTCCAGTTAAAGCAATGAGACGTGGACCTGCAACATTTTTTTCAGCAAGCGCTTATTGGGTCCCTACCAGAAGTAACATCTTAAACACTTACTATTTCTCAAACTGTTTAAATCCATTTCTCCCTTTGGTAAAGATAAAAATCTCATATGTTCCTTAAATGTTTTTTGAAATTTCAAAAGCTTTCGTTTTCATCTTCCACATATAAAATTATCAAATATGCTTTTTTGAACCACACATTCCCTTTGGAAATTCTAATATACCCCCAAAAGGGACCTAACCTCTCTCTTCCCCATCCCCTCCATTGAGAAACTCTGGTTTAATCCAATCTCCTCATCTTACATTTGGAAAAGGTCCAGAAAGTGAAGTAAATTGTCCCAGGCAGGGCTAGGACTAAGGTGAGGTGACAGAAGGGGGTGCCAAGAAACTCAGTAGTCAAGGTAAAGAATATTTTAATGCAATATTTTTAAAAATCAAAATTAATGCCCCCCAAAATCCTTGATGAACAAAATATCAAACTTTTAAATAAAGAGTAACAATGCTATGCTGAGGCATTTTGGAACTGAAGCAAAAGCAAAAATCAGTGCTACTGAGCCTGTCTTTATTTATGCATTGAATATGGCACTAATTCTCAAACTTTAGGGTGCATCATACACTCCAGCTAACTTGCTAAAATTCAGATTCCCAGGCTTTATCACCAGAGATTCTGATTCAGTAGTTCTGGGATGGGGTTCTGACATCTGAATTTTAATAAGTAATCTAATTGATTATCATATGATTAGAAGAGGAGGTTGGACTAACTAAACCCTGAGGCCCCTCCTAATTTGGGGACTCTGATTGTAAGTAGAGGGAAGGGACCCAGAGAAGTTACAGAGGTGACTCACAGAATGTCTCTGTTATCTGGTTATTTCTTAAATAGTGGGAGCTTACAAATAATAGGCACTGTTCTTGGCACTGGCGACAGAGTAGTAAGATAGATGTGGAAGTCTAGAGGGGGAGATAATCAATAAAAAATCAAGTCAAAAAATAAGTCGTGATAAGTGCTATGCAGAGAATTGGAGTAACAATGTGTTAGAGTAGCTAGGGGGCTATTTTACATTGGTTGGTTGGGGATGGCCTTTTTGAGATGACATTTAAGTTGCAAACTGACTTACCAGAAGGGGCCAGCCGTGTGAAGATCTGGGGGAAGAGCATTCCAAAACAGAAAGAAAGGCTAGGGCAGAAACGCTAAGGCGGGCATATATTTGTTCAGTGGCAACCAGAAAGAAGGCCAGTGTGGCATGCGGGAAGTGGGAGACAGAGAGCTAGGAGGAGGTTAGAGAGCAGGGCAGGGACCAGGTCTTACAAGGTAACCAGGGAATATAAACTAGATCTCAGCTAAGTGCAGTGGAAGCTGTTGGAGGGATTTAAGCAGAGAAATGAGATGATCTTATTTACAGTTTTTAAGAGATAATCTCATATAATGCCAATCAGCATTAGAATTATATTCACACAGTGGAATGCTGCATAGCAACAAAAATAAGTTGTTTACAACTGTACTTAGCAGTGTGAGTGAATTTCATAAAAATAATATTGATCAAAGAAGTCAAGATACCAAAAGCACATGTTGTATGATTGAAAAACAGGCAAAACTAATCTCTAATGTTAGAAATTAAAGTACTGGTTTCCTTGGGGGGATGGTGACTGGCAGAGAGCTTCTGGGGGGCTGGTAACGTTCTAGTCCTTTATCTGGGGTCTGGTTACATAGGTGTGCTCTCTTTGAAATTCATTGAACTGTACATTTTTGATTTGTCCATTTTTCTGTATGTTATACTTCAATAAAAAGTTTATTACCAAACATAATATACAAATGGCTGAGAAGCATATGAAAATATGCTCAACATCACTAGTTACTAGGGAAATGAAAATGAAAACCACAATGAGATACCACTTTATACCCATGAGATGGCTATATAAAAAAAAGAAAACAAAAACCCCCCAAAATAACAAGAGTTGGCAAGTATGTGGAGAAATCGGAACCCTAGTACATTGCTAGTGGGAATGTAAAATGGTGCAGCCACTGTGGAAAACAATTTGGCTGTTCCTCAAAAAGTTCAATGTAGAATTACTATATGACCCAGCAATTCCACTCTTAGGTATACACCCAAAAGAACTGAATACAAGTATTCAAGCAAATACTTGTACATGTCTGTTCACTGCAGCACTATTCACAATAACCAAAAGGTGGAAGCAACCCAAATGTCCATCAGCTGATATATAGATAAACAAAATGCAGTATATCCTTAACAATGAAATATTATTCATGCATAAGAAAGGATGACGTACTGATGCAATACTACAATGTGGATAAACCTGAAAAAAGTGTGTTAGGTAAAAGAAACTAGATATAAGAGATCACATATTTTATGATTCCATTTACGTGAACTATCTGGAATAGGTAAATCTGTAGAGACAGAAAGCAGATTAGTGGTTGCCAGAGACTAGGGAGAATGGAGAATGACTATTCAATGGGTACAGGTTTCCTTTTGTAGTGATGAAAATATATTGGAATTAGATAGAAGTGATGGTTCTACAAAACTGTGCCTGTACTAAATGCCATTTAATTGTACCTTTTAAGTTGGTTAGTTTTATGCTGCATGAATTTTACCTCAATAGAAATGTTTTCCAACCTAAAAAAATGTATTAAAAAAGATGGCTGCAATAACAATAAAATACTAATTATGTGAGGTGAAGGATATGTTAACTAATCTTATTGTGGTAATCATTTCACAATATATATGTGTATCAAATCATCACATTGTATACCTAAAACTTACACAATGTTATATGTCAATTATATCTCAATAAAGCTGGAAAAAAAGATGGCTGAATGGTATGGGAGAAGGAATTTGGAAAATGGAATCAGGGAGACCAATAAGGAGTTTTGACTATAGTTGAGACAAGAGTTGATGGTGGCTTGAGTTAAGGAGGTAGTGATAGATGTGGAGAGAAGTAGACAGATTTTAGATATTTTGTGGAGTTGACAGGACTTGTTGGACTGACTGTAGAATATGAAGGAAACAGAAGAATTAAGAATGACTCCTATATGTTTTGCCTTGAAAAACCAGGGGGATGATGATGTTCTTTCACCCCTTAACAGTGACCCTAAGTTTTAGGATGCAGGGCCTTCCTTCAGGGCCAAGCTATAACTAACGTTGGTGTTCCTGAGTGACAGAATCAACAAAAGCTCCTCACCCCAACCTCAACCAGTTCTCACCAAAAGGTATTTTTAAGTGACTTTTAATGGAAGACTCAAAGTTGTTGCTAACTCATTTGCAACCCCATGCACATTCTCAACTCTCTGGTTATGACGCTAGCCCTGCCCATGGCATAGCTCTGCCCAGGGCACTCTTCCCTGTGCCTGGCAGGGTCATCAGGCTCAGCTTCAAACAACTGTCCCCCTTCCACTTCCAGTTGGCCGAGCAGCCTCTCTTCAAATCCCCACCTCTTCTTGGGCTTGATCTGTTCTGTCCAGATTGTGACAGCTGCAGACTCTCTGCTCCTGCTGGACTTCCTTCTCCCCACTTATTCCTAAAGGCCTTTGTGCCATCCCAAGAGTTTTCTGCCCAAAGTTTCATCTGGAATCCCCCCACCCTACCTTACAACTTTGTTCTCCCAGCCAGCTCCTCTGACCTTCTGTGAGCCTCACCTGGTCTCTATTCCCCCACAGGGGATCCCCTCCCCACAGAGGGTCGGCTAATGATCAACTGTATCCAGGCCAGGAGGAAGTGCCAGGCCGATCCCACTTGCAATGCTACCTACCACCACCTGAATTCCTGCATCTCTAGTATAAACACCGCATCACCCGCAGAGGAGCCTTTCGTCCCTGTAGACTGTGTGGAGGTAGCACAGCACCTCAGGAATAGCTCTCTGATGAGCTGCACATGCCACCGGCGCATGAAGAACCAAGCTGCCTGCCTGGACATCTACTGGACCGTTCACCCTGCCCGCAGCATTGGTGAGGCCCCAATCCTAGAGTGGATTAAGCTAGAGAAGATGTCTTTTGGGGGTTGTTTTTCAGTCCTTCAGCATAAGGGCCACATGGTAGATTCTGACGGGATGATAATGAAACTCTGCATTTGACATCAGCAAGAAGTGGAGGGAGGAATTGGCAGTATCCTTTTAGGCTCCTATAATACTGCCCTCTCTTCTCCTTACTTCCTTCTTTCTTACTAGGCTACATGTAGCTGCCTCATGGTAGAGCTCTGAGCCAGGCTGAGGCCCAGCCTGGGGAGCTCCTGGAACAGAAGGGTATGGGAAGGAGGTGGAGGAAAATGGTTTTAACACATAAATATGCTCCAAATACAATGTAATCCCTAAGTTCAGAGAGACTGAGAGGCAGCATCCTGGTCCAGCCTTTAATAGAAAGGAGACTCATTAACCAAACAGGAGATGCTAAGAGAGGGAAGTCACTGGAGAGTCAAAGAGAGGAGCTTCCTCTGACTCTTTCCAGAGACCCCGCTCTGTATTAGTCAGCTTTTACCGAACTATGCTGCAGTAATAAAACAGTGACTTGCAAGACAAAGTTTAGTTCTTGCTCATGTTCCATGTTGGCTGTTTCATGTGTTCTCTTCATTCTGCAATCCAGGCTGAAGGTACAGCCTCTATGTGGGGTGTTCCCTTCTCATGGCAGAGAGAAATGAGCAATGACAGAACTATGTGATGGCTTTAAAAGCTTCTGCTCAGACGTTACATAAAATACTTCTGCTCACATTTTAATTGACAAGGCAAATCACATGGCCAAGCCTGACATCACTGGGGTGGGGAAGTATATGCTCATCCCACAGGGAGACATTGAAAATCAGGTGGCAATAAGTGAGGATAGGTAGTCTTACAGGGAGGGCAAAATAATTGGAAACAATAATACAATCTACCATCGTCTACCGCTTGATCAAAACATTCATTTCCTTGCCTTCCTCAAGCAAAATATACCTACCCACATTCCGTGGAAGATGCCCTAAGAGTTCTATCCAAACATGACATCAGGCTCCAAGTCTAGGATCTCATGATAATTTTGTGTGTGTGTGTGTGAGAGAGAGAGGAAGATTGGCTCTGAGTTAACATCCGTTGCTGATCCTCCTCTTTTTGCTTGAAGGAGGTTGTCGCTGAGCAACATCCATGCCAGTCCTCTTCTACTTTCTGTGGGATGCTACCACGGCATGGCTTGATGAGCAGTGCTAAGTCCATGCTTGGGATCTGAACCTGCAAAACCCGGGCCGCTGAAGCAGAGCATGCAAACTTAACCCACTACACCGTGGGGCCGGCCCCATCATGATAATTTTTATATCAGGTCTGGATGTGGCTCCTGTTCATCTAGAAACCGTCATCTGTCCACCATACACACTCAATATACAATAATGAAACAGGGACAGGAGAACCACAACAGATCTTCTTGGTTAGAAAGGGGAGGAACGGGAGGCACACAGCAGACACCGATTTACAGTAATTCTGAAGTCCTGCTACACAAATGTTGCAAGGGCCATCTCCCTTGGGTGTAAGAGATTGCTCTTCAGTAAGACCTTTCCATGGGAGAGTTACTCTATCCATTGTTTTCTAGGGCTCTTGGCCCAGCCCTCTGGGAGGTCCTTCCTTTTCCTTTATTTTCTTTGGCCACATCTGAAAAGGGCATTGGAGACTACAGCCTCCTTGGGGACTAAGCAGCATTCTCAGTTTGCTTGCTACCTGAGGAATAGTGGGGTATTTTAAGTCTTTTTTTTTTTTCTCCCCAAATTCCCCCAGTACATAGTTGTATATTTTAGTTGTGGGTCCTTCTAGTTGTGGCATGTGGGACACCACCTCAACATGGCCTGATGAGCAGTGCCATGTACACTCCTGGGATCCGAACCAGCGAAACCCTGGACCACCAAAGCGGAGTGCGGAAACTTAACCACTCGGCCACGGGGCCAGCCCCTTAAATAGTCAAAATCTTTTTAAATCCAGGCTGGTGGCTCTTAGCAGTACAACTTTCTTAAAGCATAATTCCTTTTTATGTCTTTGATTTCTGTCACCTCGTGTGCCAGTAGCCTTTCCTGTAATCCTTTTCAAGACATGCATCTCTTTCTAGACCTAATTAGAAGTACCTTGCCCTTATCAGGCTTCTGTGGAAGAGCCACTACCTTAGTCTTTTTTCCCTGAGCACATTTGTCCAACTGGCAGGATTTATGGGATACCATCTTAATCAATGAGAGATCTCCACAAAGGGCATGATAGCCACATACTTGAATTGGTCTTTGCCCCAAGGCTGAGTTGTAATTGACCTTATTACTCAAAGCGTTTTTCACTTTTATCTTTTACCATTTGAATATGAGAAGCAGTTACATTTCTTAATCCTACGAGTCCTGGAATTTCTGGATTCTCTCTTTTCTCTTTCCTCCCTGTTTGCAAACTGGCCAATTCTTCTCTGAGCTTCTGTCTTTCTTGTAGTACCTTGCCAAATGTAGCCAGTAGCAATCAAGACATACTAATAACCTTTTGCTTCTCAGCTTCTTCCCGTTAAAGCATAGGCTCACTCAGTATATCATCTTCCTTCCAAGTTATTGCAGGCAACAGTTTTACCAAGTGCTTTGCCACTGCATGATGGCAGCTGCTCTCTTTCCAGCCCCTAGTAACAGCTTATTCACCATCCACTGACCAATACCAAAGCCAGTACTGCACATTTTCGATTTTTTTTGGTCACTGCAGCCCTCCACTTCTAGACACCAATTGCATTTTTAATAAGAATTTGCTAGGTTATGCTGCAGTAACAACTGACCAACCCCTAAATATCTGACTTTCAACAACAAAAATATGTTTCTTGCTCATGTTACACTCTGCTGCAGGCTTCCAAGAGTCAGCTGTGTCTTTGCCCTACCTGTCTAATTCATTTGGGAATCCAGGCTGGTAGAGGGAAGAGAACAACAGCAGAACCATCTGAACATTCTTAAAGTTTCTGCTCAGATGTGATTTATGTCACTTCTGCTCACAATCCACAGGCCAAAGAAAGTGGCTTAGCCGTACAGTGGGGTGGGGAAGTATACTCCTCTCCTAGGGGGCCTGAAAGTCACATGGCAACAGGTGGAGGTTTATAATCCTCCCACAGGGTGAGCCGCAAATACTTGGAAACAGTAATACGATTTACCACACTCCTTGTTCCTTGCTTTCCAGTCTTTGTCCTAATCGCTTCTCTTTCAGAACTTCCCCTGAGGCTTCTCCCTGTATCCTCTCACCTCCCTCTTTTCCCTTGGGAACTCCAGGACTTCCCAAGTATCCAAACCATCCTCTCCTGTTTCCTGAACATCTTCCATATTCCTTCCCTCCTCAGGATGCGTTCACAAAGTTAATTGAGTGACAAACCTGCAAGCTCACCTCTCTCTCTTCCAACAGGATTTATTAACCAACATTTATTGAGCACCTACCACATGTATGAGCTATGTGGTGATTTTATATATATAAGACCTAGGAGTCTCCTTAAGGAGCCCACAGCCCCATGTGGGTGACTGAGAGAGATGTGTTTCCTTTGATAGCATTGTCTCTTCCTCCTCTGCTTTTCTCAGTCAGGTTCAGTTCGGGACCTGGCCTCACTTTCATCTCCTCAGGATGCAATACATCTCCATAGCCAAGTGGTCAGAGTCCACCGCTGTGCCTTCCCCAAAAGCAAGAGAAAACAAGACAGAGTCCCCTTGCCTGCTTATGTACCCACAGGCAATATGTCTAGGGGTTAGGAGCAGAGACTCTGCAATCAGAGAGTCTAGGTTTCCATTTCTTATTGGCGTATGTGAGCCTGAGCAAGTAACTTAACCGTTCTCATCCTCAGTTTCTTTTCACCTATGCAAAGGCTTCTAGGAGGATTAAATGAGATTGAAAAATAGACATATATATATTTTTCCACCTTTACCATAGTGCCCAGTACACAGTGTGCTCAACAGGTGGTAGCTTTATTATTCTTATCATTAAACCCAGTTTATTCATTGATCCCAGCATGTGCATTTACAGCCCTCTTTTTTTCTCACCTCTGCACAGCTTGCAGCTAGTTAGGTAGAGACTGCCTTTTCCTTTTCTTCACGGGGCCTTGAGGTCTGGCTCAGTAGCCTCAGCCCCTCCTGCTCCCTCCCCCCCCAGCCCAGTCCTCAGGATTCTGGTGCTCCCCACCTTGTCTCTAGGTGACTATGAGTTGGATGTCTCCCCCTATGAAGACACAGTGACCAGAAAACCCTGGAAAATGAATCTCAGCAAACTGAACATGCTCAAACCAGGTGTGGACGGCAAGCCGAGGCTGGGACGTGGGGGCTGGGCCTAGACCCTGAGAGAAAGGGTGGCTGGTAGGGGACCAAGCTGGGGTGCTTGTCAGGGAAGAGTCTTCACCTGCCAGATAACTAAGGAAGCACCATGTCAGGGTGGGAGTCTGAGCTGTGGGGCATGCTCTGGTCTCACCAGAGTCAACAAAGAGCAATAGATATTAGGGAAGCATTCGAAGAGAGCCCATTAGGGCTCCCTAGTTCCAAAAGGTGGGTCTCTACAAAGGGTTTGGTGGGAGTGGCAGCAGTCCCAGAAAAACATGTGCTGAAATGGAGTATTTATCTTCATTTGAGGCAGCCAGGAAATATTTTTTTGTCCCTGAAGACTAGGAAATTGCTTGTTTTCAACCATTGTAATGGAATGGGCGAGGTGTTGGTCAGGGAAAATGAGGCGAGAGAGTATGACTCCTGAGGGGTGACTCAGGGTGGGGAGCCATCTGTCTGGCAAGGACAATGATGCATGTTTTTCAGGAAAGTGAAGCTGTTGTGTTAATTGGAAAGGAACACACACAGGCACCCTCTTTTTAAGACATGAGTTTTGTTGTACCGTCTGTTCTATATATTAGAATTAGAATTTTGAGAGAAAAGCATAAAGATTTATACATAACAAACCCTTAGTTACAAGGAATCTGGGAATAACTTGTTCCAGTTACTCCATTGCTGGAATATTCTGTTGATAGAAATATCACAGTAGTTTCCTAAGACTCAGAGTATGGGTAACTTTTATGCATGCATCAATCAATGAAAGACAGGCAGGTGACATTAAAACTGAGCAGAATAGGGGGCCGGCCCAGTGGCGCAGCAGTTAAGTTCGCACGTTGCGCTTCTCGGCAGCCTGGGGTTCGACAGGTTCGGATCCCGGGTGGGGACATGGCATTGCTTGGCATAAAGCCATGCTGTGGTAGGTGTCCCACGTATAAAATAGAGGAAGATGGGTGTGGATGTTAGCTCAGGGTCAGTCTTCCTCAGCAAAAAGAGGAAGATTGGCAGTAGTTAGCTCAGGGCTAATCTTCCTCAAAAACAAAACAAAACAAAACAAAAAACTGAGCAGAATAGACAGACGCAAAACAAAAAAATCCTAAATAGAATTTGTTGCATCTGTTTTGGACAGTTCAGAAAGTGCTTTAGAATGTTATGGGGCCTCTAGGTCATGATTTCCACCATGAGATCTCATTCACTGCATAGGATTGAGGAAAGGATTTTGGTTATTTGAGCTTTCTGGCTGCTTGAATTCTATATAAATGAGTATTAGATGTATATGGCTTTTTTTTTTTTTTTTTAACCTAGTCAAGCTGAGGAGTAGGATGCCGCGATGGGGGGGGCTCGTGAATGCCCAGATAGTTTGTGGGTAGAGGGAAAGCCCTGGACTAGGAATGGCCTTATGGGGTAGTCTTCCCTTTTCTCCTACTACCATCTTGTTAAATCGGAGGGTTGCAGAGGTTCCTAGGGAAGCTGGGCTGCAGGTTTGCAGAGAGGACTCGTGACTTGGTGCCCCTCTCCCGCCAGACTCGGACCTCTGCCTCAAGTTCGCCATGCTGTGCACTCTTAATGACAAGTGTGACCGGCTGCGGAAGGCCTATGGGGAGGCATGCTCGGGGTCCCGCTGCCAGCGCCACACCTGCCTCGGGCAGCTCCGCTCCTTCTTCGAGAAGGCGTCGGAGGCCCACGCACAAGGCTTGCTGCTGTGCCCGTGCGCGCCCACCGATCAGGGCTGTGGGCAGCGCCGAAGAAACACCATCGCCCCCAACTGCGCACTGCCGTCAGGGGCCCCCAACTGCCTGGAGCTGCGGCGCCTCTGCCTCTCCGACCCACTGTGCAGGTGCGGCTGCAGGTGCGGGCGGGCAGGGTGGGCCAGGGCGGTGCGTACCACTCCCGGACCGTCTTCCTGTGCAGGGCTGGGTCTGACCCTCCAGGGACTGTGGACGGACTTTGCCACATAGCTACCTTCTATATTTTCTGAAACTTTTCTCAAGAAGAATATATATTTTTTTCTTTGAGGAAAAACTTCAGAAAGTATAAAAATATCACTCAAAGCCCATCACCTGATGATAATCTACCATACTTTTGGGAGTATTTCCTTCCAGTCTCTTTTGTATACAAAGAAAATTTGGCATTTTGGGGATATGTTTGTATCTTGCTTTTTTCACTTAATGGAGCATATCTTATGAGCATTTTCCATTGTAGGCAATATGGAATAGTGGTGAAGGAAGGCTTTGAAGTCAGACAGATGTGAATTTAAATACTGGGTTTGTGTGACCTTGAGCTCATCACTTAACCTAAGGTTGCACTTAGTCCTCTGTAAAAACTGGATCATATTGCAGATCTTATGGGATTCTGGCAAGAGTTAAATTACATAATTTATGTAGAGTGCTAAGCTTACTAGTGCAGAGTAAGTGCTCAATAAATGGTGGTGGTTTTTCTTTTTTGTCATTTACTGTCCTTTGACAGCTTGATTTTTTTTTTTAAAAGATTGTCACCTGAGCTAACAACTGTTGCCAATCTTCCTTTTTTTTTATTCTTCTCCCCAAAGCCCCCCAGTACATAGTTGTAGATTCTAGTTGTGAGTGCCTCTGGTTGTGCTATGTGGGACGCCATCTCACCGTGGCCTGATGAGCAGTGCCATGTCCACATCCAGGATCCAAACTGGTGAAACCCTGGACCACCGAAGCGGAGTACGCAAACTTAACCACTCGGCCATAAGGCCGGCCCCTGACAACTTGATTTTTAAGTGCCCTCGTCATATTCCATTTTATGGATGCCCCATACTTTATTTAATTCCTTTATTGTTGGATATTTAGGTTGCTTTCTTTATTGCTATAAATAATGCTGCAATAAGTATCACTCTTGCTCATTAATCTTTGTGCACAAATCTAATTATTACTGAGGGTATGTTGCTATAAGGGCTATTACCAAATCAAAGGACATGAGGATTTGTAAGGTGTTTGATACATACTCTCCAGCAAAATTCTCATCTGGCTTTCCTCTGCCTTCTCAGGACAAAACACTCTCCAAATTGAAGTTATCATTCATTTAAGTGATATTCGTTGACAATGGGAGTCACACCAATCTTGTTTTCAACCTGGTTCTACCACTTAATTTTCTGTAACCTTGGTCAAGTTACTTAACCTCTGAGTCCCACTTTCCTCTTCTGTAAAATATTGCATAGTCAGAGCTCTCAAGAATTATAATACTAACACTTAGTGAGTACTTACTATGGGTTAGGTACTGTTTTAAGTACTTAACACATATTAATCATCTAAACCTCACAAGAACTCTGCAAGATAGATGCTATTTTTTATTTTTTTATCATCCTCAGTTTACAAATGAAGAAACCACAGCAGAGAAATGTTAAATAACTTGCTCAAGTTCATCTGGGTAGTCAGTCAGGTTTGTTAATGAGGTTTGAAATGAAGGAAGTCTGGCCTAGCGTCTGTGTACCTAACCGCTCTGCTCTACTGCCTATTATTGTGCTGGTAGCTCCTACTATTACTATTACATAACAAGTGCTTGGCTAGTTGACTAAGATACTTTCCCTTCCTTCAAGGAGTGCGCAGTTGAGTGGGGGTGATAGAGAAGTAAAAGACCAGTCTAACACAAAGCAAAATGTAAGGAAAACTGCAGAAATGTATATAGAAAAGCATACTCATAATTCCATCACCCGAAGATAACCAGCTTTACCTATTGTAGGATGAGTGTTAATAATAATATCTAACATGTATTGAACTTTTAGTAAGTACAGGCACTGTGCTAAATGCTGTACGTGCATTCTCTTATTTCATTCTCACAAAAATCCAGGAGGTAGTGCTGTTTTCATCTCTATTTACAGTCAGGGAAACTGAGGTTAAGGAAGCTGCCTGAGATCTTGTAGCTAAGGATTGTAGAGCCTAAATTCTGAGTGGTGTGCTGTGGGGACTGGGGTGATAGTGCATTTAACTGTGACAGGAGTAGGCTTCACTGAGAAGGAAGCCCTAGGCCAGGTTCTGAAAGCACAGGAGGACTTGGCATGAAGATGAGCATGTCAACCAAAGGGGCAGCAAGGGTGAAGGCTGCAGGCCAGACCTTCAATGAGGACTCTTGACATTTTCCTTCTTTCAGATCACGCCTGGCAGATTTTCAGACCCACTGCCATCCCATGGACATCCTAGGGACCTGTGCAACAGAGCAGTCCAGATGTCTGCGAGCATACACAGGGCTGATTGGTGAGGCTGGGGGCATGTGTAGGGAGCCCACAGGCTGGCCAGCCCTGGGGGTGAGAATGCTCTGGAGACTGAACCCAGATGCAGTGGTCCTGAGACAAGTGGGAGAGGCCAGGAGCTGAAGTTGGGGTTGGCATAGGCCCTGACAATCCTCTCTTTACCCAACAGGGACTTCCATGACTCCCAACTTTGTCAGCAATGTCAACGCCACTGTTGCCTTAAGCTGCACCTGCCGAGGCAGTGGCAACCTGCAGGAGGAGTGTGAGCGGCTAGAAGAGTCCTTCTCTCACAACCCCTGCCTCAGTGAGTGCACTCCACCTCCTCCCAGCCCCTGCGGCTGGGTCAGCTGAACCCAGGGAGAGGAAAAGGGTCAGCTCTGTGGTCCACACTGGTTCCATCTGTCTCCTGCAGAGCAGCTCCCTCCTCAGGATAGGCTTACCTCCCCCCAGACTTGGCCTTTCTTCCTTCTCCCACTCCCTGAGTGACCCCCAAGCTGCTTATTCAACCTGTCTGGGCCCCAGGGATACTATTCAGCTCAAGGAATAAGCAAGCAGAATGAGACAATATCCTATTCCTACTGCTGCCCGCTCACCGTCCTATATCCCAGAGTTCCTGAAGCTCCCTTTCCTTCCCTGGGAGCCTGAGAAACCTCCAACAACTGCCTGCTTCCAATCTACCTTCTCCTCTCCTCAGTGGAGGCCATTGCAGCTAAGATGCGTTTTCACAGCCAGCTCTTCTCCCAGGACTGGGCAGACTCTACCTTTTCTGTGATGCAACGCCAGGTAAGGCCCCCTTTGTTACACCCCTCATGCCTTTACCGGACCAGCTTGGGGAAACCCAGACAAGGGGATGGAGGGATGGACCCCCTTGTGATCATGAATACTATAGAACTCTAATGGACACCTCAGGGGAGGGGGACAGGCCTTGACTGAGGCTGAGGTGGTGAAGGGGGTGGAGCTGACTCCGTTCCATTTCTTCCACAGAATGAAAACCTTGCTATGAGGCCACAGCCCTGGGCGCCCTCTCTTCTTTCCTGCCCACTTACCTTGATTCTGCTCCCAAGCCTCTGGTAGCTGGACTTCCCCAGAGGCCCTCTTCCTCTCTTCCCCATCCAGCCTGACCTGCATACTACAAGGGGTAAGGAAAGGAGAGCATCAGGAAGGAGGCACAGTAAACAACGTGGCAACCCTGACACCATCCCGTACATCCAGTTGACTCCAGATGAGGCCACAGTAGAAGCTGACTGGCTGAGTTCTCATTCCCCCCACTTCTGACTCAGGCTGCCCCTCCTTAGGACTTGGTGGCCCCGGTTTATTCATATCTTCTGGTGGTGACCAGCTCTACCGAGCTTTCTCCTGATCCCTTCCTCCTGCCCACCAGGATCACCCATGCTCTAAGAAATCAGTCATTCTCTATTGCATTCTCCAGGTAGCTAGGGCTGGGTTTTCTGAGGCAGCCTAGAAAGACATTCCCCATTGTAAGGAAGTCTGGAGCAAGACTCCTGCCCGCCTTGTCTCCTTCTATGATTGGGGGATGGGAACCTGCTGCCTGCCCTGCCCTGGGATCCTGCAGAGCATTTGAGCATCAAGAGCTGGAGCATTTGGGCCTTGCTTTCTTCTTGCTACTGTCCCAAAGTACCCCTCAGCCTCTTGGATCATGATTAAACATTTTGACTTAAAACTATGCTGCTCTTTTCCCATTTTCTCACGTTGTGAATTTATATAGAACCAGAGCTGTTGCACACAAAAGAGCACAGGCCAGGTGATCAAGAGATACAGCAACCCTGCCACCAACTGCTCTGTGACCCTGGGCAAGTCTCTTAGCCTTTCTGTATGTGTGACATGGAGTTGGAAGCAAAAATAGCTTAGGTGTGGCTGTAGACCTGGTTTCAGTCCCAGCTCCAGCCATTTCTGGGATACTGCCTGGGATCTGCCACAGCAGCTGAGAGGGGAGTGTCCTTAGTCAACCACAGCATTTATTGAGCATCTGCTTGTGTTATTGGTCTGCTCCAGGCCATAATAGGGGCCAGAGGAAAAGGGAGACTGGTTCTTGATCTCATTTGCAATCCTGTTAGGATAAGGAAACAGCCCTCCATGCAAAGTAGTTAGAAGAATATGTAGGCTGTGGACATTTGTCCATTCATTCACTCACTCTTTCCATAAGCATCTGACGAGTGCTGGCTCTGCAAGGCACTGCACTAGGTGCAGGAGATTCTGAGGTAAGAAGACTCAGATCTTGTTTTTCAAGTCTTTCACACACCAGAACAGAGGAATAGACAAGATAGTCAATAAAAACAAAACAACAACAACAACAACAAAAATGCAGGGGCCGGCCCCGTGGCTGAGCGGTTGGGTTCGCACTCTCCGCTTCAGCGGCCCAGGGTTTCGCCGGTTCAGATCCTGGGTGCAGACATGGCACCACTCGTCAGGCCATGCTGAGGTGGCGTCCCACATGCCACAACTAGAAGGACCCACAACTAAAAATATACAACTATGTACCAGGGGGCTTTGGGGACAAAAAGGAAAAATAAAATCTTTAAAAAACAAAATGCAGAATGATGCATGCTGTACAATAATTGTAATAATAACCGTCGTTTATTGAGCACCTCCTGTGTGCCAAGTACTACTTTGCCCCTACTGTGTGCAAGTACATGCATTAATTCATTTAATCCTCCAGGAACACTTGACTTTGTCAGTCACTAGCTATGTGACCTTGGGCTTAACCTCTCTGGGCCTCATTATCCACATATGCAACATGGAAAAAGCATAGAGCCCACCTCAAAACAAATGAGATAATCCATGTAAAAGCATTGTGCCTGACACATAGTAAGAACTCAAAAAGGTAGCAATTATGGTATAAGGTTTTTGTACAGAATTTGGACGATACAGATAATTATAAAGGGGAGAGTAAAAATCTTTAAAATCTCACTCTCAAACTTCCAAACTGTTGCCTGCACGTCTGTGCACATGAGAATCTATGGTATGTATACTTTTATGTCAGTGGAGTCAGACACTGTATATCAAAGTGTAAGTCACAGACATCTTTCAGCATCCATGAGTAGAACTTGAGCTACATCATTCTTTGTATCAGCTGCATAACATGGACTTGTACGAATGCTTATTCCTACATACATAGTTTATTTAACCAGTTCTGTATTGATGGATATTTGGTTGTCTTCCTATTCTCCCAGCCAAGTTTTAAGGTAGTGAGGAGGTGACTGTGGGTAGGATGTGCAGAGGAGCTGCCAAAGCGATGGGTGGAATAGGGAAGCCTATCCCTGTACATTCTTGTATCCGCTTGGCCACCCTGCCCCAGGAAATGCCCAGCCAACCTGCCTCCCTGCAAACTTCAGCGGGACACTGGGTGGACCTTCTCCTTCCTCCCCTCCCAGGAAGATCTCTGAACCAGTCAAGGCCTCTCCGTTTGCTTTGGTTCCATTAGCCTGCGGCTCAGGGTGTGAATGGTACAGTCATTACTTCTAAGTGCTTGAATTAGACTAATAGGTCATCTGTGCTTTTCTCTGAAGAAGGTCCAGATTCCTGGTAAACAACCAGACCACTCTCCCAGCCCAGGGCCCAGAGCCAAGACCCAGGGTGGGGCCACAGTGGCTGGCCTGAAGCTTTTAATGGTATCCTGGCTGGCTGGGATGGTTAATGCCATTAGTCTAGGTTCTGGGTAATGAAATGGGAAGGGTTGCTGGCAGCAGTGGTAAGTGGAGAGTGCTGAATTACAGGCCTCTGCATGGTTTGGGTGGTACAGATGTCTTTAAACAACTATCTTTGGGGGGCTGGCTTGGTGGCATAGTGGTTAAGTTCATGTGCTCCGCTTTGGCGGCCCAGGGTTGGTGGTTTCGGTTCCTGGGTGCGGACCTGCACACTGCTCATCAAGCTATGCTGTGGCAGCATCCCACATTCAAAAAATAGAGGAAGATTGGCACAGGTATTAGCTCAGGGACAATCTTCTTACCAAAAAACAAACAAATAAACAACTATCTTCAAATTGACCCATTCAATCATTCATTCAACAAACCTTTAATAATCACTTGCTCTGTGCCAGACTGGGAGTATTTTTCAAGACCTGTCCCTGCCCATTCATGAGCTGCCATTTCAGTGAAGGGGCAGCCCAGGACTCTGGCAGCTGGGCCTCAAGATTGGGCGGTTGGGATTCTTCAGTTATCCTGGTTGATTGTAACACTCAGCTGTTTGACCTTGGGAAATATTCTTTACCCCTCTGAGCCACCGTTTCCTCATCTACAGCAGGGATGCCAATAGGAATACCTAACTTAAAGGGTTACAGTTTTTGTTTTGCTTTGTTTTTAATAAGTACATCAGCAATTTAAGCCAAAAAACTAATTAGCAATATCAACTATTGTTTATATCAATTTTAATGGTTTTGGTTGGCCATTTTTTGGCTTCTTATTTCTATAAAAGCTTGTAAGTATGAGGAATTTATGCTTGTTTTGATATCCATGTATATTTAAGTTAGATAACAGTAAAAATATTTAAAACTAGTCAGGGTTGTTATGAGGACTGGAAATAATTATAACACTATCATAATGCCTGATACAGGATGAACACTCAATAAATGGCAGCTGTTATTACTTCTGAGAGGGGATCTGTGGGTACCATGTATTTCTCTCGCTGCCCTGGAACAGTGGTGAGTGATGGTACCGGTTCTCCTTCTAATTGTGGGCTGAATTCTAGGTGGGGCTGCCCATGGGAGATTCACTATTCAAGGTCTGAACTCCAGGATGGAAGCCAGAGCTCAGGCCCTGAGGGACCTTGGACAAGTGATGGAGTCAAAGAAAGTCAGTGTCTTAGTCAAAGGTCTTGCGACTACAAGTAACAGAAACATTGGAATTACTTAGTAAAAGGGGAATATCATGCAACCCAATGCCAAGAAGTTCCGTCAGGCCTTGGGGAAGCTGGGACTGATGAGTCATCAACCAGCCTTGAACCCCATCTATTGAAGGCCTAGACATCTTGGGCCATCTACTTCATCCTTTCTGCAGATCTACTTCTGCATAACCTTCCAGGTCCCATGACTTCAGCTAAGTGACCTCCCGTCCCAATTCCAAATTCACAGAAAACCTTATTGTCCGTCTACAGATTCTAGAGCAGTGTTTCTGGTTTGAGGGTCCATCCCAGGCCTATCAGCTGGGTAAAAGAAACATCAATCCACCTGCTACCAAAGTAATTACGGGATCCCAGGCCTATTAGTGAAGGGCAGTTCTCAGAGAAGGCAGTGTGGCTCACCAAGACCTGCAAAAGGCATAGACTCTTGTCAGGGAATTGGAGTGGATCTTAATCACCTGAGGTCCAGCTTTGCTTTTTATTTTAAAATTTTTTAAAATTTGTTTTATTGAGGTCATATTGGTTTATAACTATGTAAATTTCAGGTGTACATCATATTTTGACTTTTCTATAGACTGCATTGTGTTCACTACCAAAAGTCTAGTTTCCATCTGTCCCCATGCTATGTGTGAAGCTTGCCTCTTTCGTGGCTTCCTCCCTGGCCTAGGAGTGTCTTGTCTGAGTTTCCTTCCCGCATGCCGTGAGGGGATGGGAATGTAGGAACATAGGCCAGGTGCTGCGGCTCATTTGGGTCTGAGAACCACCCTGGGAGCTAGAACTGAGTGGAGTTTCTTTAGTTTTTGTTTTTTTTTTTTTAAAGATTGGTACTGGAGGGGGCCAGCCCCGTGACTGACTGGTTAAGTTCACGTGCTCCACTTTGGTGGCCCAGGGTTTCGCTGGTTCGAATCCTGGGCGCTGACATGGCACCACTCATCAAGCCATGCTGAGGTGGTATCCCACATGCCACAACTGGAAGGACCCACAACTAAAAATACACAACTATGTACCGGGGGGCTTTGGGGAGAAAAAGAAAAAATAAAATCTTAAAAAAAAAAGATTGGTACCTGAGCTAACATCTGTTGCCAATCTTTTTTTTCTTCTTCTTTTCTCCTCAAAGCCCCCCAGTACAGAGTTGTATATTCTAGTTGTAGGTCCTTCTGGCTCTGCTATGTGGGGTGCCGCCTCAGCATGGCTTGACGAGTGGTGCCATGTCCACACCCAGGATCCAAACCGGTGAAACCCTGGGCTGCCGAAGCGGAGCATGTGAACTTAACCACTCGGCCATGGGCCTGGCCCCTGAGTGACGTTTTTTAATGGCTGCAGAAGGAGACTTTGCTACTGTGGGGCTTGCTAGATTTCTGGTTCTGGCTGTTGAAGAGTAAGACAGTGAAGGGGATCAGAATATGCCACTCCAAAGTATGCCACTTTGGCATAAGGATTGTTTTGACCTGATGGCAACTGAGAATCCACAGATGCAGGAAGAGTTCTCTGCCCTCCCGTTATCTGCCTGAAAGCAGGGACTAATTCAAGACCAACACCAAGTGAACACCAAGATGAGTTGCATAATCAGATCTTACCAAAATAGCCTTTATCTTCCATTAGTTGCCCCCCTCACATATGTTTCCTAGTCATTTCCCCATGATTTATTGTCCGTTGGAGCCCAAACGCTCTTCCCTTTGTCAAAAGGGTATATAAGGCCCCAAGTCTAACCGCAAGTCTTCTTTGAGTTTCACTTCTTTTCTGTAAACTCTCATGCAGGTATATATTAATAAAAATTTTGCCATTTCTCCTGTTAGCTTGTTAGCTTAATTCACGGGCCCCTAAGAACTGAACATAAGAGGTTAGAGGAAAAGGCTCTTCCTCCCCAACAAAAGCATTGCCATTTCCTTGGCCGATAACACTCTATCTTTGCCTCTATAGCCCATCTGACCAATAGTCATAGGTCCTCACCCTCATTCCTCTCTTGGGATCTCTGGTTTTCAGAAATTCCAGTCTCTTTTCAGCATCTCTGCTTCTCTCAGGAGGAAGCCTATTTACATCTGAAACCTGGGACACTTGGTCTGATAAAATCCCACCTTCAGATATTGAGCTGGTCAAGGCCTTATCTGACATACTGTGGGTGAGTAGGGGGGTTGAGGAGGATAGAGACAATTCTAATAGCTAACATTTATTAAGAGTTTAATGTGTGCAAAGCACCATGCTAATGGCTTGATGAGCATTATCGCATTTACTTTTCAGAACCATCCTATTTTATTTTCCTCATTTTACAAAGGGGCTTAGCAAAGCCAAGCAACTTGTCCAAGGTTACAGGATAATAAGTAGCTGATCCAGAAATCAAATGTCAATCTCCTTGACTCCCAGGCACAATCTTTTTTTTTTTTTTTTTTTTAGGAAGATCAGCCTTGAGCTAACTGTTGCCAATCCTCCTCTTTTTGCTGAGGAAGACTGGCCCTGAGCTAACATGTGTGCCCATCTTTCTCTACTTTTTAATATGTGGGATGCCTACCACAGCATGGCTTGCCAAGCTGTGCCATGTCTGCACCCGGGATCCAAACCAGCGAACCCCGAGCCACCAAAGTGGAATGTGTGCACTTAACTGCTGCACCACCAGGCCAACCCCCTCCCAGGCACAATCTTTGATCCATGTTGCATTTATCCAGTGTTGGGGTGAGACCCCCACATCCTAAATTACGAGGCTAGGATGAGAGGTGTGAGGTCAAATGGAGGTCTTTCAAGCTGCAGAGATGGTTTCCTGGAAGAGAAGGTATTTGGGCTGGGCCTTGAAGAGTGAGCAGAGTTTATTAGACAGACATGGGGGAAGGGCACCCCAGAGATTAGAGTGAGCAAATGCAGAGACTGGAAAGGGCAAGGAGTGTTGGGGGGATAACAAGTAGTCTGCTGTGACTGGAGTTCTATGAGGGGAGGTGCTCCCAGGTGATCCTGTCACTCATCTCCCACTCCACTGTCCTAGGGAAGCAGTCGCCTCAGAAGACACATTCAACTGCAGAGCTGCTGCTGTGAAAGCCAGACTCTGTGGAGCAAGTAGGAGTCCTGGGGAACTGGTGTCCAGAATTTTGGTCTGGCATGCTTGGCATCCCTGGCCATGTTGAGCTCCATGGCCCCTTGACCCCTCAGTGACATCCCAGGGCACAGAGGTCAATGTGTGTGGGTGAGAGGATGAAGTGAGCTTGTGTCTGGGCTGGGAACAGTGACAAACAGAAAGGAAGAACCCATGCCCCACAGAGGGATCCCAGCAAATAGCTCCTCCCTGTGCTGACCCTGTTACCAGTTGCTGTGGTCAGCTGAAGTGTCAAGGCATTTGTTCCCAAGAGTCTTGGTCTTCCCAGACTTTGGTTGGCTTTGGGGTTCCCACAGAGGCTTCTTCCTCCTGAGCACATCTTCTGAGCTGGGTAGGGCAGGCAGTAGATTGGCACAGAGATGAAGACAAGTTTTGTGGTAGAGACAGATAGACAAATAACAGTGCAAGACATCGTTATTGGAGCCTGTGGTACGTGTACAACACTAAGAGCACTGCGTTAAGAGCTTTACATGTGTATCCTTTTTAGACCTGAGCTGTGGGGCTGGCCCGCTGGCGCCGCGGTTCAGTTCACACGTTCTGCTTTTGTGGCCAGCCTGGGGTCTGCTGGTTTGGATCCTGGGTGCAGACATGGCACTGCTTGGCAAGCTATGCTGTGGCAGGTGTCCCACATATGTAAAAGTAGAGGAAGATGGGCACAGATGTTAGCTCAGGGCCAGTCTTCCTCAGCAAAAACAGGAGGATTGGCAGCAGATGTTAGCTCAGGGCTGATCTTCCTCAAAAAATAAAAATAAAATAAAAAAATAAACGTGAGCTGTCTCATGGCCTCATCTCCACATGGTATCAGTCTGGCATTTACAACATTTGAAAAAAATTTTAAGTAATTTTTGCATAGTCTTTTGCAAAAAATACACAGCAAAACTTAAAGTCCTATTTCCCCTTCTGTCTTTGTGTATCGTATGCAGAAAGCAGCCACCCCCACAGACTCTTTTCTCTCTCTCCATGCTCCTCAGAGGAGACATTTAGGCCGTGAATATACGTAGGTCGTGTTTTTCTTCATCTGACAGGCATTATTCAATTAAACTTCTTCACGGCCCTCTGAAGGCAGACACTATTATCCCCATTTTACAGATGGAGAAACAGATGTCTAGAAGTTAAATCTTGCTCAAAGTCACACAGCTAATTACTGGATTTGAAGCAGGCTCTGTGCATACTGTGAAAGTGCATGTGATCCAGGGCCTGTGAGACGCCGAGGGAGGGACAGTTAATTTACCACGGGAGACTTCATGGAGGAGACAACATTTGAGTAGGAACTCAAGGACGAAGAGAAGCTCAACAGATAGAGATGGGCAATAAAAGTATTTCTCAGGAGGGGAGTGAAGCCCGGAAGATAAGCGTGTCAGACGGTGGGATGTCAGCAGGGAGGTCATCTCATTCCTCCCTCTCAATGGTGGCTGGCCTGGCATTTAGGAGCCTTGCCTCATTTCCCAACTTTGCCCCAGGCAGATTCTGCCTGTGCCCTTTTAGCAGCCTCCATCACAAAGCCTCCTTGTGTCTTCTGAAAGAGACCATCTGATTTAGGCTGGCTCCCCAACCCCCCTCTTTGCCATGGGGGAAGATCTGTGGTGAAGGAACCCAGAAATGCACTCCCTCCTAGGCCAAATCAAACACACTTAATTCCTCAGGAATTACATGTCAAGTCTTAGGGAATGCAGCTCTCTAGTTGTTCAATGAAAGTATGTTGTAGTGAAAAGAACACAGTAGAAAGTGGACCCGGCTTGATCTGGGTTTGAATCTCAGCAAAACTACTTATCAGCTGGCTGAATTCAGGCAAACTGCTTAATTTTGCTAAGCTTCAGTCTCTTGATCTAGAAAATGACAGGCCCTAGTGATAAAAAGTGGTGCTTGATAGGTTTCTCAGAGAGAAAGAAAAAATGGTAGCATGGGGCATATATTGAACTAATATTTACTTCAATGTGGGTGTTAGGGACTTGTCAAATCAAGGTTTCCCCTGCAGGAAGTGGGCAGCAGGGGGAACTTGGGTGGGAAGGTGACTCCCAAGCAAGTGGAAGGAAAAAGAGGGAGTAGTGGACAAAGCGTGGACAGAGTTTCGAGTCCTGAAGTCTCATTGCAAGGTTGGAACAATCTCATGAACTGAAAAGTGAATCCCTACCCTCAGTTTCCTCACCTTCAAATGCCAATTCAACTTAATAAATATTGGCCAGACACTCGAACTGCTATTTCATCTGTTTTATTTTTAAATGTATTTTTTCACTTTCTGCCGCATCCCAGAAGAAATTTGAGGTGGCTTATAAAAATGCACAATGTAAAAAAATAAAAATAAAGGCATGGAAACCAGGGTGAAGAGAGAATCACAGTAAAACAGTGAGAGCCAGATCATTTTAGCAATCTGTAATGTATGAGAAAAAGTCCTGCTTAGATTAATACCGTTACCACACAGGCCGGCCTGGTGGCGCAGCGGTTAAGTTTGCATGTTCTGCTTCTCGGTGACCTGGGGTTCGCCGGTTCGGAACCCAGGTGCAGACATGGCACCGCCTGGCAAGCCATGCTGTGGTAGGCGTCCCATGTATAAAGTAGAGGAAGATGAGCACGGATGTGCGCTCAGGGCCAGTCTTCCTCAGCAAAAAGAAGAGGATTGGCAGCAGTTAGCTCAGGGCTAATCTTCCTCAAAAGAAAAAAAAAATACCGTTACAACAAAACCCTTAATGTATCATGCTTGCAGGTAGTAGGGGTTAGAATACGTATCTTAAACAGAACTAAAGGTAAAATTTCTATTTTACAAATAAAACAGATTAAGTCCTGCCCTGGTTCCAGCACATAAGGTGCATGTGCATGTGCGAAGGGGGAGGAGGAAAAATTCTTTGTAAATTAAACAACGTACAAAGTTGGAGACCCATGTGTTTGTGTTTGGCAAGAGACCACAGGCAGCTGCCTCTGCTTTCTCTGCTGCCCAAGGAATGAAAAAACCTGACCACTTAATTGAAATGGGCATCCAGGAGAGGGGAGGCAAAGGAGATAAACCCAAATTAACATTTCAATAAACTATCCTGCCATACTAAAATTTACTGAGTGCTTATTACTTGCCAGCTAGTCTGCTAAGCACTTCACACTTAGTATAGTCTAAATTGCTACACTAAGGTAATTAGTATAGAGGGTAGGTGCCTAGGAGTTAAGGGCCCAAGCTTGGGTAGGAGGGGTGGGAGTCCCACTTCCCTCAGTAACTTGCTGCATATCCTTGGTTATTGCCTATGTTCCTCCACCTGCGAGCCCCAATTTCCTCTAGCTGCCTCTTGGGTCGTTGTAATGGACGTCAGCTAAAGCGTGTTAAGTGCTTTGCCCGGTGTTGTCACACAATAAACAACAACAACATAAATAATAGCAAACGTTTATTGACTGATAAGGATGGCAGGGCATCCAAATCCTGAAACACTACCCGCCCCCTCCCACGCCTGTGGCAGGGCCCTGGGTTTAGTGAGGGCGGTCACCGCAGCGCCCTAGACCCATTGCTGGCGCGGGCTCCTCGGCGCGGGTGGAACCGCGGTGGGGAAGCCGCAGGCGGCGTGCGGAGGAGGCGCGCCGCCTAATGCAGTTGTCAGTTAATTATGGGAGAAGGTTATGTCATTAACGGCGGGATCGATGCAAAAGGAATTAAGAGACTCTGGCAGCGCCGCCGCCGCGCTCTCTGCGCGGGCCGCGGCCCGAATTCAACAGAAATTCGATACGCATTAGCGGACGATCAGCGGCCGCCAGGGGCGCGGAGCCGCCAAGCGCGGGAGCTGCGCCTGGGTCAGGTGGCCCGGCCTGACGCGGTGCTGTGCTGGCAAGAGCCGTTGCCCCCGCCTGGGCGGACCGGAGCCCCTGTGGGGGCTTGGGATGCGGGAGGTCCTCTCTGGCACGTTTCGTGGCCTGAATCTGGTGAGGCTGGGAGCACGATGGCTGGGTCAACGTTTGAACATTCCAAAGAGCTCCTCGTGCTGTTCCGCAGGGCACTCTGCCCCAGCTCTTCACCAGGCCCACTCCCACTCATCCTTTAGATCCAGTGACTTTGGTCACAGGGAAGACGCCCTGACCTCCCCAGGCTAGGTCAGGCCACTGCGTAACCCACCCTCCCATTCCTTCTTCATGGTCTTTATCACAGTGCCATTACATGGTGATCGGTACAGTTTCTGGTCAATGTCTTTCTCTCCACCACGTTGTGAACTCTAGGAGAGCAGGGACTGTGTGGGTCTGCCTTGTTTACCTGCACCCAGAGAGCCTGGAACAGGGCAGGTGCTCAGTAAATATTTGCAGAAAGAATGAATACCCTCAGCAACCCAGTGAGTTGGTAGGGTAGGGAAATTGAGGCTCAAAGAAATGAAGTGACCTGCCCAAGATCATACCCACCTCCCAGCCCCTAGGCTCTTTCCTTGAGCAAATCAGCTAATCCATCGGAATCTTGGTTTCCCCATTTAGGGAAAAATTAGTTACAGCTGCCTGCATATTAAGGGCTGGGGACCACGTTATTTAGATTTGCTCCTTGAATTCTCACAACAGCCCTGTGAGATAGAAATTATTGTATAAAGCAGGAATTTTAAGTAACAGCTGGACTGCTCATTTACCTGTTTGCCCTCTGATAACATTTCTCCCCTTCTGATTCTGTGTCACAGATGGGTTACCCCTAGCCCTTGACCTATCCCACCTCCCAACAGGCTACATTTCCCGGACTTCCTTGTCAGCTGGATGTGGGCTGGGATTGCCCAATGGGAGCCACTGGCACAGACTGGAGGGCTGAGGACAGGAGGAGCCAGGGTACTCCCAGCCTTGGCAGCTTCTGGGTCCATCTCTATCCTTTGGCCTCCAGACTAGGGATGGTAGCAGTTTCCTGCTCTTGCTAATCTCCGGGTTACCTCACTTTCCCCTGCTTGGCTTCTCAGTTCTTCTGTCATCTGCGTGGCCACAGTGTTAAATTCTCTGTATTAAATTCCCTCTGTTTGAAATACTTAGAGTGAATTCATTTTCCTGATTACTATAAGAGCCATGATTGGAACCCAGATCTGTCTGACCACAAAAGTGCACTTAAAGTTGTTTATAGAAGATGACAGTGGGCAGAGCAGTAAGAGAGTGATAGCCATTTAACCACCCTGCCCAGAGAGCTCTTCCCAGGTTCCTTCTGTGAGAGAAATTAGTTTTAAAGATAACCGCCCATCCATAAAAATCTATTCATAATTAATTATTATGTTTAAGAAATTCTACTTTCCATAGCTAAAATAATGTTTATACCTGTAAATGAAGGTATTAATAGCATCCGCCTACTAAAGTTGTTGTGAAGATTAAATGAACTAATGTATGCCAAACACCTGGCATGTGGTAGATGCTCAATGATAGCTCCTTCCCCGACTCCTTTTTTAAAACCTAGAGAGTTGTTAGTACCTTCAGTGTTCCCAGCTCAGAATCCTGGAGTGTGGAGGACAGCAGCTCTGTCTTTCATTCCCTGGCATTCTCTTTATCACATTGTAGATTCACCTTGCCCATTGGACCAGTGAGTAAGAGTGGCAATCAGATGGCTGGCCTGGCAGCTACAATACACGGCAGATATGCGCAATGAATGTTAGATCTGAGCGAATGCTCCTAAATCAATTGGACCCCCTAGAGACTTGGCTGGCAATGAATGAGAGTGTGAGGTGTTTTTGACATAGGCATCCAGGGTCTGATTTGAGCAAAGATGTCTGCTCAACGGTCCCGAGGGCAATTTTTTCCTGATTGATTTGCAACTTTGTATCTTAATGGAAAAGAAGCCAAGTGTAAAGGAGGTAGTTTTCTCCCTGAACCAGGAATCCTCATTATGCTATCCTTTTTGGACTTGGAAGGGTACCACCTCCTATTACCTGCAAAGGGGCAACAGAGGCCAAAGCTTGCCAGAGAAGGGGTGTTTAAGAGTGGGGAGTTAGACAGGAGCTTCTTAACCCACATAATCCTTAATGACTCAGGAGAACCAGGGGATGGGAAACTGCCCTTGATGACAGAACAATTGCAGATAGCAGATCAGATCTTCAGCTACTACAGCCTAGAGCCTGGGGCTAGGAGTCCCACCTGTGCCCTTGGACACAGCACTTCATTTGAGCCTGCCTTGACTACTGCATGGGTTTCTAGGGGCTCACATGAGTCATCGAGGTAAATGCAATTTGAGGAAGTTTGTAGACCTTACAAACATATTTGAGGTGATGGTTTTAAGCTCTATCAGCAGCTGAAAATTGCTTTTTTACCACAATAGCATAAGCCTCCTACTCCTAGAAGTTAAGAGCACAAGATTAGGAGTCAAACAGACCCAGGTTCCAATCCTAGCTCACTGTGACTTGACTGCTTCTCACTTAACTTTTCTGAGCCCCCTGTTTCTCCTCTGTAAGACAGGAATGATAATGCCTAGCTGGAAGGGGTATTGTGGAGACTAAATTAGACACCAGGGTGAGAGCTTAAGAAATGGTAGGTGTTATTAAAATTGTTCCCAAATTTATCTGCTAGCTAATATTTTGGAATAAAACAGGGAGTCTGGTCAACTAGGTCACTATAGTCTTCAGAATTCTCAAGTATACATGCTTTCAATTTGTCATCCTGTGGTCCACTTCTCCAGGAACTGTTCCCACTCATACTCCCTGCCAAAAGGCTAGACCTGGGCAGCCATCTTGGTACCATGTGTCTCTGTCCCTTTGGCCATTGTTGATTTGACCATAAGTGAACACCTGACCTAAGCTGGACAAATCAGATTCTTCTCCTGAGAAGTGAACCAGTCAATTGTGGGGAGTCGTGTAGACTCCAGAACTAGTACCACCACTTTGAGGTGTGTACAGTTGATGGGTGAGCTGAGGAAACTGATATGGAGAGGCACAGAGAGAAATACAAAGAAGAGGTCATTTAGCTTTAGTAAAATGATGGAAATGGTCCTTTTCTTGATGAGGCCTAGCCGTGCTAATTTTCTGTCCTTGGAGTTTATGCAGTCTGCAACCAACGACTAGTGCTCACCTTTTATTGGCACTAGCAGGTGTACGTCTTTTTTCCTTGCCACCAAAAGAGACTACACTAGGATAAGGGCAGTGTTGTCCCTTTATGAGGGAAAATGCTTTTTAGTGTCGGCCTGGCTGCGCAGCAGTTAAGTTCACACGTTCTGCTTTGGCAGTCTGGGGTTCGCCAGCTCGGATCTGGGGTACGGACATATGTATCGCTTGGCACGCCATGCTGTGGCAGGTGTCCCACATATAAAGTGGAGGAAGATGGGCATGGATGTTAGCTCAGGGCCAGTCTTCCTCAGCAAAAAGAGGAGGATTGGCAGCTGATGTTAGCACAGGGCTAATCTTCCTCAAAAAAAAAAAAAAAGCTTTTTAAAAAACTCAAGTCATCTTAGAAATGAGCTTATACACTCAAAACACACCCTTATCTCAGTAAACTAGTAAGCACAAATTGGTCAGACCAGTTATTAGGCAGTGTCAGCCACAAACTAGCTGAGAAAACTTTTTCTTATATTTTCTTGGATATTTTGTCATTATGCTGAAAGTCTCAAAAATGTTTGATTTTCAACAGCACCTGTAAGTTCTCAAAAACTGCATTACATGATCATGTGGTTTCTAAAAGAATATTGAGGATCTAAGGGTGGATGGGGTTAGAGGACTTAGACTGAGTTAAGAAACAGGGAAAAGAGGGGAAAGGCTATCTGAGAGTGCCTTGGAGGCTGTATGATTCTAAATGTTTCTCATCTCCATCAGTAAAGTGGGGATAAAAATGTACCCACTTCATATCATTGATCTGAGTATTAAATGAAGTAGTATGTGCAAAATTCTTTGCCTGGTGCCTGGCATATAGGTTGAAATCCATAAATGTTTTATTAGCTACAATGATCATCATGAAAACGTGACAAGGTTTATTGCTGGAGCCAGATTTTAAAGGAAAATGCTCTAGGGGCCGGCCCAGTGGCGCAGCAGTTAAGTGCGCATGTTCCACTTCGGCGGCCTGGGGTTCACTGGTTCGGATCCCGGGTGCAGACATGGCACCGCTTGGCAAGCCATGCTGTGGTAGGCGTCCCACGTATAAAGTAGAGGAAGATGGGCACAGGATGTTAGCTCAGGGCCAGTCTTCCTCAGCAAAAAGAGGAGGATTGGCAGCAGTTAGCTCAGGGCTAATCTTCCTTAATAAAATAAAATAAAATAAAATAAAATAAAATAAAATAAAACAAAGGAAAATGCTCTAAAATTCAAATAAAATTAAAGTAAACGTAGGGGCCAGCCTGGTGGCACAGCAGTTAAGTGTGCACGTTCCACTTCTCGGCAGCCCAGGGTTTGCCAGTTTGGCTCCTGGGTGCCGACATGGCACCGTGTGGCAAGCCATGCTGTGGTATGCGTCCCACATATAAAGTAGAGGAAGATGGGCACAGATGTTAGCTCAGGGCCAGTCTTCCTTAGCAAAAACAGGAGGATTGGCAGTAGTTATCTCAGGGCTAATCTTACCAAAAAAATAATAAAATAAAATAAAGTAAATGCTCTGGTATCTACTCAGCAGCTTTGTGAGGGTAGGGACTGGGTCTTGGTTGCTATGGTTTTCTCAGAGCTTAGTGCCTATTCAAATAAATAATTTTTTGAATAAACACTGAGCCCTCAGTATGGTCATCACAGGACTGAAAAGCAGTTTGAAAGTTTTGGAAAGTAAAATGGTGATTTTTAAGAGGATTCTAATTCTGGGGTAGAAGCACTGCAGAGCAGGTAGATGAGAAGGGTGGAGAGGAGTCGTCCAAAGACTTAGAAGCTCAACATGCCCTCAGGAAAGAATACCCACAAATTCTTAAATTCTCAAAGTTTAAGGTCATGAGCTTAGTCAAGAAGCGCTAAAATGTTACAGATTGAATTACATTCCCCCAAATTCCTATGTTGAAGTCCTAACCCCCAGTACCTCAGAATGTGTTCTTATTGAGAAATAGGACTATTGCCAATGTAATTAGTTAAGATGAGGTCATACTGGAGAAGGGTAGGCCTCTAATACAACTTCGTGGTGTCCTTATGAAAGACAAAAATTGGATATAGACAAGCAGAGAGGGAAAATGGGTGAAGATGAAGGCAGTCATCAAGGTGGTACTTCTGCAAGGCAAGGAACACCAGAGATTGCCAGGAAACCAACGGCTAGCAGAGAGGCCTGGAACAGATTTTCTCTCACAGCCCTCAGAAGGAACCAATCCTGCTGACACCTTGATTTTGGACTTCCAGCCTCGGGAACTGTGAGACAATACATTTCTGCTGTTTAAGGCACCAGTTGGTGGTACTTTGTTATGGCAGGCTTAGCAAGCTACTACATGAAGCAAACAAATCCAAAAATGCTGCCCCCGGCTCTCACAGTGGCAATTCATGCCCAAGCCCCAATACCTAGATCTATATGTGCTCACCTCAAGCCATTTCTGTTTCTCAAACCAAACAGCTCTTTCCAAGCGTGCTTCCAAGCAGCAGGCAGAATGAGTGGAAAGGCTTGACCTGTTAGTCCCAATCAACTGCAACCGTGTAATTAAAAAAAAAATATTCCTGCTTAGGTCTGAAAAACTTTAAAAAAAGTTTAGAATTATTTAGCCATTTCACCCTAATGTTATTTTAATGATTAATAATAATTGCTATACATTGATTGCTTATTATGGGTCAGGGAGTTTGCTAAGCACTTTGTTTATTTATTTATATATTTTTTAAAGATTTTATTGTTTTCCTTTTTCTCCCCAAAGCCCCCCGGTACATAGTTGTATATTCTTAGTTGTGGGTCCGTCTAGTTGTGGCATGTGGGACGCTGCCTCAGCATGGTTCAGCGTGGTTCAATGAGCAATGCCATGTCTGCACCCAGGATTCGAACCGACGAAACAGTGGGCTGCCTGCAGCGGAGTGCGCAAACTTAACCACTCGGCCACGGGGCCAGCCCCACTCCTAAGCACTTTATACACAACATTTCTTTTCTTTTTTCTGAGGAAGATTAGCCCTGAGCTAACATCTGCTGCCCATCCTCCTGTTTTTGCTGAGGAAGACTGGCCCTGAGCTAACATCTGTGCCATCTTCCTCTACTTTATATGTGGGATACCTACCACAGCATGGCTTGACAAGTGGTACCATGTCCGCACCCCGGATCCCAACCGGCAAACCCCAGAATGCTGAAGTGGAACGTGTGAACTTAACTGCTGTGCCACTGGGCTGGCCCCTACACATAATTTCTTTAATCCTCTCAACAACTTCAGGAGATAAGAACTGCTATTATTTACATTTTATAGATGAAGAAACTGAGAGTCAGAGTATTAGCTTGTCTATAAATGCACAGCTAGTCAGTAATGGAGCTGACCTCAGACCTCAGTTGGCCTGAGCCCAGAGTCCATGTTCTTTGTTACTCCACTCCCCTGTCTTCCGAGGGGCTGCTGGGCCCAGCACATAGAGTAAGCTCCTGGAATATTAGATCCCTCCCCTCGTCTGACTTAGTCTGGTAATTGATGTAAAAGCTATTGCTCATTCTGCCTGCATTTTCAAGCTCAAAATGAAAGAAAAATGGCACATAGTAAGTGCCCAGTAAGTGTTAGCTGTTATTACTATTAATATTGCATTTTGTGTGTTCCTTTCTGGCAGGGAGGTAAGTCCCTAGGCTACTGCTAACAGTGGGTACTTAGAAGTGTTCTTGAATGAACAAGACCAGTGGAGTAGGGGCCTGTAAGGTAAAGTTGATCTAGGAAAAAATGAGAAGTGAGGGTGGGGAGGCTGGGGTGGGGAGGTGTGGGGAAGGATAGAGAAAGCAGTTGGCAGAAGGCCAGACTCCACTTTGCCTTTGGTGTGGCTGCCCCTGGGGGTTGGGAGGTGGTGATGCTGGGTTGGGGGTGGGGGAGGTGTAGCCCCTCTGCTCCTGATTGGTCAGCTCACCCTGCTTTATCCTTTATTTCCTCCCTTTTGGGGTGATCCAGAGGCTGCAGCTTGTGGTTACATAAAGCTTCCTGGAACTCTTCCAGGAAGTGGGGAAGCATGTGAGGTGCTAGTAAACAAAGATTCCTGGGGTGAAGAAGCCTGTGAGCAAGAGTGATTGTATCCCAGCAATCAGCATGATGGTGAGGCTGGAGGGCATTGGGTAGATTTAGGTGTAGATCCCAGCTCTCCCACTACAGCAAGTGTGGGACCTTGGGCAGGTAATTTACCTGCCAGAGTCTGATTTCCATTTCTGTAATAAGGATGATAATGATAGCTATTGTTCAGACGTTTAAATGCTTAGTACAACGCCTCATAAATAATAGCCGTTAATATTGTTATTGTTATGATTCTAATTGTTAGGACTTGATGTCCTCTCGCCTGAACTTATGGATTCCCCAGCCTCCTCCTCTCCCTCCTGTTCCCTCAGTTGTGAAAACTTGAGTCAAATACCTCCGAGTGTCCCTTGATACCTCTGCTTTCCCCTGGGCTTTCCAGTGAGGCCAGGCCTTCTGGAATCCGTGGGCAGCCCCAGGACAGTGGAAAGCATGGCTCTGAGATAGTCTTTTTGTTTTCCCCACAGCCCAGAAAGAGTTGATAAAAGCCTTATCTAAGTCACATTCCATTATGGGATTAAATCAGACTTGTCCTGGGGCCTTCTGGCTGCTACCCCAGGCTGGATGCCGGCAGCTCCTGGTTATTGCCTTTGGCCCAATCTGAGGTCATCACACTTCTTTGGGCCCAAGGGACCTTCAGAGGCAGGGGCTGAGGAGAGGCTCTGGGAGCCATTTGGGATTAGTTTCAATTACCAAGCAGTGACTAAGCATGGAGGCCAACAGACAGGCACACACTAGGCACCAGTGAGGGGCAAAGGGATGAGACACTTACCCAGTCAACTCCAATCTGAGGCAACAAATGACAGGCTCCAGGAGGGCAGTCGACAGGGATGTGGGATTAGCAGAGAGTTAATGAGGCAAAAGAATAATTGTGTGACTGCAGGTGAGTTGCTAAATTTCTCTGAGCCTTAGTTTCTTCATCTCTAAGTTTGGAACATTAGCATTTACTACAAAAGGTTAATTTAAATGGAAATATACTAGTTAAAACAAGATCTTAGAAATAAACCTGGGTTTAGATCTCGGTTTGCCATCCACTGGCTTTGTGCCATCGCTGCTAACTTCTCCCAGCTCCAGCTTCTTCATGTATGAAAAAGAGGAAGTAACACTTCCCTCCCAGGGTTGTTGTGAGGGTTGGAGAAAATTAGGCATAGCAGTAGGCTTACTGGGCAAGCGCACACACAACCTCCCCACCCCTCACCCCCCAGTGCTGCTTAATAAATGGGAACTCATGATTTTTCTTCTTCTTAGGGCAGTATGGATGAGAGTGAGTTTAGCCTTTTTGTCAGCCTTCTCAAGTTAGAGAAGCAGGAGAGAAGATTCACTTTTTCTTGCTGAGGCCCTGTGTGTGTGTGTGTGCGTGTGTGTGTGTGTGCGCGCGTGTGCTTGTGGGGTTGAAAGGTGGAGTGCATGTCTCTGTGTGTCCCCCGGCAGAAGGAGCCTGGACTGAGCCAGATGCCCCCTCAGCTTGAGGTCACCACTGTAGAGATGTGTTTACCAAACTTAGCTTAGCTTGGGACCACCCTCAGCTTGGAAGGCAGAGCAGGGAAGAAGGGATAAAGGGGGATTTCATTAGCCTCCAACAACGAGGTGGGCCTTGGAGTAGGCAGGTGCAAGCTGTGAGCTGTCTGGGAGGCCTAAATGCCCAGCAGCCATGATGCCCCTGCAAAGGCTCAATCCTGAGTCTGAGATGCCAGCTCAGGACATCCAGCTTGTACTTCAGTCTCTCTCTGCCCAGATCTTTCATCTTCCTGGCTCTCTTCTCCTTTACCTCTTGTTTTTATTTGCCACCACTCTACTAAATTTGTAGTGGTCGATTCTTTCCTGACCTGGACCCAGCTGGTAATCTGGCAAATGTGAAAGGACATCGGACTCTGTGCCTGTTGGAAACACAACAACCTTTGTGTACCTGCTGTATGCATCCATGGTCTCATTTCATCCTCAAAACAACCCTAGGAGCAAGCTTCTCTTAATAGCCTCCTATTCAAGTTGAAGAAACTCACATTCTAAGAGATCAAATAAATTACTCATGGTCACTTGGCGAGGAAGTGGCCGAAGCAGGACTTTAACCAAAGACTGTCTGACTCCAAAGTCCATGATATTTCCTCTCTGACTCCAGATGAAGAGTATTCTCAGATCTGAGCTGTGCTGTCTACACTCATGGACCCTGGGGAAGTGTGAGAGCTGTGCTGTTTTCTCAGGGAGGGCCCACAAGCCCACTGGAGTGGCCAGTGTGGATTCCAGAAACAGTGGGCTGGTAGAGGGTCCTCTGATGTCTTCCCCAGGGGGCAGAAATTAGGCACTGAGCTCAGATGCTGAGAGTGGAGATTGTTCCATCCAAATTTTAAGGGGGAGCCCAGAGGTTCCTGGTGAACATAAGCTCAATGAAACAAAAACGGGGCAGGCAGTAGGTTACTTTGAAGTGATGCCAGTAGGTGCCCCCTGCTATGGCAGTCGTTAGGCATGTAGGTCTTGCAGTCTGGCAGACCTGGTTCAAGTGCCACTATGGCACCTGCTTCTTTGGATGACCTTTGGCAAGGTATTTATATTCTCAAAGCCTCAGTTTCTTATTTATAAAGTGGAAATGATAATAGTACTTTGTTGTGAGGATCAAGTGATATTATGCACAGAAAGCCTAATACCTGGACTTCAGTCAATGTTAAAAAATCATATTATCCATAATAAAACTGGGTTAAGAGTGAACACCTGTCAGAAATGTACTATATCTTGATCTGGGTGGTAGTTATATGAGTGTACGCATTGTAAAAAAATTATTGAACTGTACACCTAAGATCATATTACTTTTCACAGGTCAAACTGTGTAGTTTTCACATTTTACTGTATTATCTTATACCTCAACAAGAAAACAAGAACAAGAAAAACAAAAGGAAGCTCTTATGAGCCAGGGTTGGTAAACCTTTAAAAAAAAAAAAAGGCTTGTTAGTTGAAATGTAGGGAAAAAATGTATTATGGAGGAATGTCAAGCTGTTAATTAGTAAAAACATATGGTTCCCCCCTCCCCCAGGATTTTGTAATGCTTGTGAGTAATTTGTCGGTTTTCTTAAATGTGAATTTCGTGTGACTTGTTTTGTTATTCTAAGTAAATATTCACTTTTGTAGTTAAAAAAATGTAAATGCCCCCCTCTTTGGTAAGGCCGAGCAGTACAGGAGAGAAAACAGGAGTTGCCAGGTTGGGTAAGGACAGAGCCACGCCCAGCTTGCCCTCCTCCCTCAGCCCACTGGAACCATGGGCCGCCCGAGTGAGGAATCCTGTGGTCTTGGAGGAAGCCACCATGCAGGCCTGCCTGATGGGAAGCCTGCTGCGATCAGGCTTAGCCTGTTGCCCCTGCAGAGAGAGCTCCCACTGGATCATCTTCCCAAGATAAAGAGGCTGAACAACACAGTGATGTCACCCCGATCAATTCTCTTTCTTCCTAACAGTTCCCAGCAGTGACCTTGGAGGTGAGGCATCCTTAGGGGGACCTTACTGAGTAATAGGCATGAAGGACACTGAGAAGGGGGGTACCCAGGCTGGGAGCCCCTGATAAGCAGGGCTAGTAGAGGCCTCCCATTACATCCTAGGACTATTACCTTGGGGAAATGGAATTGGACAAGCCTGCCTTTCCATTATGCAAAGAAAGGGCTTTTCAAGTAAATTTCCATTTAAGTATGAGCTTAGATCAGTGAAGATGGGGCCATAATAGCTTAGATGGTCATCACAGCTATTAAAAATACATTTTTTTCCCCTGTGCTCAGGCTGCCTTGTCATCTTCATATCGTTCATCCCCAGAAAACTGTGACACAACCTTTCCCAAGCTTCTGGGAGGCAGGTTAATATCCATCTGTAGTTTCAACTTTTTAATTCTTCAATATACAGGGTGAATGAAATGTCCATGCTTCACACAGCCCATGGGTGTATACAGAATGTCAATAACAGTTGGTTCGGGAATGGAGATCAGTGGTGGGTTGTAAATAAAGCACTCTACTCATTGGTCACTGCCCGCAGTGCTGGGCTTGCCTCTGTCTTCAGACCACCTTGTGTTGCCCTTTCCCTCCTTGGGTCCTCAGACATACATGGTTCTTTTTTTGTGTGTGAGGGTACAAGGCCCTCAAACTTGTCTGCTGCCTGGATATTCTTCCCCTACACTTTACCAGGTTGACTCCCACTTATTCTCCGGGTCTCAACTTGAACCTAGTGTCTTCAAGGAAGCCTCCCGCGACCCACTCCCCATCCCCACACCCAGGTTAGGGCCTTGTATAGGTTGTCTATTGCTGGGTAACAAACCACCTTCAACCACGTATTTGCTCATGATTCTGCAATTTTGGCTGGGCTCAGTCTTGCCTGGGGTGACCTCTGCAGCTGCTGCAGTCAGTAGTCAGGTTGACTGGGTGCTGGCTGGTTCTGGCCTCACTCGTATGTCAGGAGCCTCAGCCAGAATGGCAGGGGCAGCTGGGACAGTTGGAATCTCTGGGACAGCTAAGAGGCTAACCTGGGGCTTCCTTACACCGTTGCTTCAGGGCAGCAAGAGGATGGGAGTAGAAGCTACAAGACCCCTTGAGGCCAAGGCTCAGAAGTTACATAACAATGTCACTTCCATTGCATTCTATTAGTTAAAGAAAGTCACAGGGGTCGGCCTGGTGGCAAAGCGCTTAAGTTTGCATGTTCCGCTTGGCAGCCCAGGGTTTGCCAGTTTGGATCCCGGGTGCAGACACGGCACCGTTTGGCAAAAGCCATGCTGTGGCAGGTGTCCCACATATAAAGCAGAGGAAGATGGGCACGGATGTTAGCTCAGGGCCAGTCTTACTCAGCAAAAAAAAGGAGGATTGGCAGTAGTTAGCTCAGGGCTAATCTTCCTCAAAAAAAAAAAAAAAAAAGAAGGTCACAGGGCCAAGACAGATTCAAAGGGAGGAAAATGGACTCATCTCTTGATGCAAAGTTGCATTGCAAAAGGGCACGGATTCAGGGATGGCAGGACTTGTGGCCATTTTTGCCCACAGCCTAGCATAGGCGTAGCTCCCTAAGCTTTTCCTTCACTACACTTATCATAACTGTTATTAAATAATTCCTTGTATGATTGCTTGTTTATTGTTTTTATTCCCCACTGGACAGCAAGGTCCATGAATGTGGGGATTGACTGTCTCATTCCTCTCTATTCCCAGAGCTTGGTGCATAATAGGAGCTAAGTAAGTAGTTGTTAAAGGAACTGATGAATGAATGAATGAATAAGTGAAAGATAGGTTCCAGGAGTGCCAAAGTTGCAGCATAAGGCTTTGGAGATAGTCCTGGGTTTGAATCCCAATTCTGCCACTTCCTGGCTGTTTGACATTAGGCGAGTTGCTTAATCTGCCTGAGACTCAGTTTCTTTATCTTTAAATGAGACATTTTTGGTTGTCACAGCTCAGGGGAGAGGCATGCTACTGGCATCTAGCGGGTAGAGGCCAGGGATGCTAAACATCTTAGAATGCACAGGACAGCTCTCTCCTAGCCCCAACAAAGAATTAATTGGCCCCAAATAGGACTGAAACCCTGCTGGGAACTGACTGTTCTTTCAGTCCTCACCAGGTTTAAATGTAGTAAGTTCTTCTTAATAGTAGTCAGCCCTCACCCTTCTTTGGCTTGAGGTGTCTGATGATGGCCACAATCTTCCTATCCCTGGACCACACAGCTTTTGAGTAACATCTTTTCTGGATAAGCAGTTTCAGAGTCGGTAGGGAGGAAATGGCGCCATCTGTTGGTCACAGCTGGGATCACAGCAGGAGAAGGTAATGGAATTTTTCCCGAGAAAGGCCTCAGGTGTGCCAACCTTGACCCTACTACACATTCCAAGGGCAGCTGGAGGATGTTAGTTGGGACAGCATGTGACTGGATAAAGTTGTTGCTGAAGCTGTCATGTGTGACAAGCTTGGGGTTAGGGCCTAGGGTTGTATTTAGCAGTTTGAGTTGCTTACCTTCTTATTCTTTCTTCTTGTATTTTATTTTTTAAAATTGTGAAACATATGATACATTTATATCATATACAGTATATGAATGTGCTTATATATAGCAAAAAGTATATAAGTACAGTTTAAAGAATAATATTAAAAGAAACATCCATGACCCACTACTCAGATTAAGAAATAGAACATTAGGAGTCGATCCTGTGGCTGAGTAGTTAAGTTCCTGTGCTCTGCTTCGGTGGCCCAGGGTTTTGCCAGTTCAGATCCTGGGTGCCGACATGGCAGCGCTCATCAAGCCATGCTGAGGCGGCATCCCACATGCCACAACTAGAAGGACCCACAATTAAAAATACACAACTGTGTACCTGGGGGCTTTGGGGAGAAAAAGGAAAAATAAAATCTTAAAAAAAAAAAAAAGAAATAGAACATTACCAGTTCTTTAGAAGCCCCCCGGTGACAGTTACACTGTCAATCAGCTCTACTTCCTTCTTCCTTCCCTCCTTTCCTTTTGCTCTTTCTCTTTTCCTTTCCTCCTTTTGTGCATTCTTTCTTATGCTCCTTTTAAAGAATTCCTTCTTTTTTTCCTTTCTACACTCTGCCATTTTATAGCTGTGAAACTTAGAGCAAGATACTTAATTCTTATGGACTGAAGTATCCTTATCTATACAGTGGGAATAATAAGAAAGCTTACTGACTTGTGAGATTTCACGAGATACTGTTTGTGTAAGGGTTAAAAGGAGATAATCCATGTAAAACCTTAGCACAGACCTTGGTATATAGTTGGAAGTCAATAAATTGGAACTGTTTATATTTTATTATTATTTTAAAGTCATTTCTTCACTGATAGAAGAATTCTGTGGTATAATGGAAATAGGCATAAACTTTAGAATCAAAGAGACCCGGGTTCAAATTGTGGTTCCATTATATACCAGCAGTGGCTTTATGCAAATCACTAAACTTCTCCATCTATGAAATGGGGGTGATGATACTGATGGTCTGTAACTGACCACACAGGGCTGTTGTGAGGATCAGAAGAAATGATACATAAGGTGCCCAGTAACCAGTTAAAATAAATGTTAAAATCTTTCCTCCCTCTCTCCTTTTCTTCCTCTTTCTCTGATAGAGTAAAATTTCTTCCCAGTGGTGGTATTAAAAGCAGCTGTGTGCTTGTGCAGTTTCTCCTAGACTCAATTCAGTTCTGTAAGTCTTCATCAGGCATCCACTAGGTGGCTACAAGCACCTTTGTGGCTGGTGTGCTGTTAAGTCCAGGACACTAACCCCTTGGAGGAAATGAAATTTTAGGGTCATTTCCCTTTCTGGGTCTGGGCCCCTGGATGGGGCCACGGGGCATGAGAGTGTGAGTGCAGCTCTGCTCTCAGAGATCCATCTCCTGAGCTTGGAGGCTGCTTGCTGCGCTAGCTTGGCTGTGTGTCCTTGCGCAGACTTAGGAGGGGGCATCCTGACCAGTGAGTAGACACAATGGGGCTCATAAACAAGTGAAGATACAATCTGACTGTAGTGCAGAGACCTGCAGAGGGGTAGGGACTAGAACTCTGGTCTCCTTTCACCTCTTCTCTCCTTCAAGGGATCTGTCTAATATTGTGCAGAGGGGAGGGTCCTGGTTGTAAAGTAGGTGAGGTACTGGGAGACTGAGGTCTTTGACTTTGTATGGAGCCTGGTTTCTGGAGGGGGCTCACAGGCTTCCACTGGGAGGGGAGCTTTGCATCCCAGCCCTAACTCTGACTTCTTAATTCCTCACTACATCACTGCCTTTTGATTTACTTACTGTTAATAAACCAAAAACAAGGAGATCATTTCCTCTCCTCTAACTTTCACGGAGGCAATCTGAGCTCCAATCTCCAATTAGAGATTATCAGAGGCAGAAGAAATCTTGAAAGTCATCTTGCCCAGCGCTGTCATTTTATAAGGAGGAAAGCTGAGGCCCAGTGGGCAGAGGGAGTGGGGGAGGGGGAGATTTTCTCAGGTATGTTTAGATCACGGTGGATTTCAGCTCTTCTGGATCCCAATCCTGAGCTGCTTCTAGATGGCAGCTATATATGAGGGCAGAAGCTTGAACCAGAAACACGGAGTCCTGGTTTCTTTACTTCTGAATGGCTGGGTAACCCTTAAGTCATGCTGTCTGTCCCCTAGTAGAAATAGTAGTCCCTACTAAGTGCACATGTCTGTAATCGTTTTAACAACTCTATAAAATAGGTCTTATTATCATTTGAAAAAGGAGATAATTTTATCTTCTTTACAGGATTCAATAAGATAACATTTGAAAATTGTTTATGATGGCAAAACATACAAATAAGATGAATTATTAATTTTTTTATAGTTATGAAAATGTAGTGGAAGAATATGGGTTTTAGTTAGAACTTGAAGTCACCTCAGATAAGTTGCCTTTCTGCATCTGTAAAATAGGGATGATGATACCTCCTTGCAGGGTTGTCACGAGGATTGATGATCATATGTAAAGATGCCAGCAGAGGGTAAGTGTTCAAGAATAGCTTACATGTATCCAGTGCTTATTATGTTAAAAATTATTCTAAATGTATTACATGGATTATCTCATTCAGTTCTTACCTGAACTGAATAGCAGGAATTATTGTCATGATCCTTATTTTGTCAATAACGTCTATGACCTTTAGGTCACATTTCCAAGGTCACAAGCTGGTAGTGGTGGAGTTAAGGTTTGAACCTAGGTAGTATGGCTCAAAGCCCACATTCTTAAGCTCTTTACTCTACTGCCTCCCAATAAAGAACCCTTATCACTACCAACATTTTACCTCTAGAGAGAGGAGAAGAAAGGTAAAAAGATGCCTAATGTCAGTTTGGAAATGAGACACCTTTGAAGTGGGCTGAGATTGGTGGTGTTGGAGGGCAAGGAAGTAGAATTCAGGGGTTCACAAAGGTGTTGGGGGGTCCATATCATTAAAGGTGGTATTATGACTTTCATTTTTTAAACATTTAAGAAATAATAATTATTTAAATATTTTTCCTCCTGGGGCCGGTCTGGTGGTGTAGTGGTTAAATTCAGTGCACTCCACTTCAGTGGCCCAGATTCACAGGTTTGGATCCCGGGCAGGGACCTACACCACTCATCAAGCCATGCTGTGGTGGTGACCCACATACAAAATAGGGGAAAGATTGGAGCAGATGTTAGCTCAGGGCCAATCTTTCTCCAGCAAAAAGAGGAACATTAGCAACAGGTGTTAGCTCAGGGCCAATCTTCCTCACCCAAAATAATAATAATAGTAATAAATATTTTTCCTCCTGAAAAAAGGAACAGTTTGAGTCTTGAGTGAATGAAAGAATGAGTGTGAGGTGGATCAGATGAGCATGAAACAGTTTATTACTCAGTTGAACACTGGAAGCCTCTGTGGTGGTTTTAACTGTTGTAGTGTTTTATTCTGTCACATATATATTAAAAATTTACCCACGATGGATAATGGTTAAGACTCATAAGGAACTCTGATGTTGAAATACTAGTTAGTGAGGAGCTTACAAATGATAATTCTGTAAATTTGCCTTAAGGTCCTTTTCAACATATTTGTGAATTGCATTCATCTAATAAAAAATCTTATCTAGCACATCAAGAAATCTCTGGGGGGGCCAGCCTGGTGGCGCAGTGGTTAAGTTCAAGTGCTCCGCTTGGGTGGCCCAGGGTTCACCGGTTTGAATCCCAGGTGCGGACCTACACACACACCACTTATCAAGCCATGCTGTGGCAGGCGTCCCACATATAAAGTAGAGGAAGATGGGGATAGATGTTAGCTCAGGGCCAATCTTCCTCAACAAAAAGAGAAGGACTGGCAGCAGATATTAGCTCAGGGCTAATGTTTCTCAGAAAAAAAAAAAAAAAGAAAAGAAAAAGAAATCTCTGGGGCTTCAGAAAGCAATGTTACAAAGAGAAAATATAGCCAGGGTCTAGGGGGAGGGGAGGATGGGAAGTGACTGCTAATAGGTATGGGGTTTCTTTCTGGAGTGATGAAAATATTCTGGAATTAGTCATGATAGTTGCACAACTATATAAATATACTCAAAACCACTGAATTGTGCATTTTTTTAAAGTTTTTTTATTTTTTAGATTGGCACCTGAGCTAACAACTGTTGCCAATCTTTTTTTTTTCCTGCTTTTTCTCCCCAAATCCCTCTATACACAGTTGTATATTTTTAGTTGTGGGTCTTTCCAGTTGTGGCACGTGGGACGTGGCCTGACCAGCAGGGCCATGTCTGCACCCAGGATCCGAACTGGAGAAACCTGGGGCTGCTGAAGCAGGGCGTGTGAACTTAACCACTTGGCCACGGGCCCAGTCCCTGAATTGTACATATTAAAAGGGCGAACTTTTATGGTACTTGAATTATATCTCAATAAAGCTGCTATTTTAAAAAAGTCATTTGAATTTTGCGTTCTAATCAAGAACATATATCTTCATACTGAAGATATACTTATGTATGAAGATATACATACTTTTTCCTCCAAATCATTCAATATAATTGACACTTCAGAATGAAAAAAACCTCCACCATTATTTCAAGGATCTATCCTGTGAAACAATCCTAACTATTAAAGAAAAAACCCCTTGTGCACAAAGATGCTCAATATATCATAATTTATAACAATAAGAAGTCAGTAATTTACAAATATGTGATGAGAAAATTAAAATTTAAAAGATATTTCTATTCAATTGAGTATTATATAGCTTTAAAAATTATGGTTATGAAAATTATGATTATAAGATACAAATTCAGCACAAGGGACTGGTTATATATATTTATGGTACATCCATATAATGGATTAATAGGCAAGGATAAGATGTAGAAGAATATTTATCAATGTCGGAAAAGGCCCATAGTGAATTACAAAGTTTCAAATGTGGGCAACAAGACAGTATGAAGGGACGCCAACAGGCCAGCCCCTGACCATATGTTATTACTGTAATAGAAAAATTTGGGGGCTGGCCCAGTGGCATAGCGGTTAAGTTCAAATGCTCCGCTTCGGCATCCTGGCGTTCGCAGCCCTGGATCCTGGGCAGTGACCTACACATGGCTCATCGAATCATGCTGTGGCAGCATCCCACATATAAAGTAGAGGCAGATTAGTGCAGATGTTAGCTCAGGGACAATCTTCCTCACACACACAAAAGTGTTATAACATAGAAAGGTACAAAGTCCATGTAATAGCAGGGAGTGGTGGGGGGGAGGGATGGTGGAGGAATAAATATTATATAACATCACATAAAAAAAGTATAATACAGAGTAATGATATTATAAGAACAATTATGGTTTTTTAAAAGTTGTAAAAAAAATTGTGTGACAATTATATCCAATTTAGCTTTTCACTCATTTGGATAAAAGATTACACCCAAAATGTGTTTATAGAGAAGTGCTTGCCAAAAGCATCTTGAAATCATCTCTATTTTCTTGCTATTTAAAAACAAAACATAAAAATGTAAAATTATATACAATTACAAAAATAAAGAATTTGATATTTTAAAGGGCAAAATGTAAGAGTTCCAAACAAGTCATAAAAGCATTATTTTACTATATATAATGACATAAACAGTTACTTTTCATTCTGTGTCAGTGTTTATTCACTTTATATTCAATATATATATTCATGGGTATGATATGATGTAATTTTTTAATTTGCTAACACATCATGCTTTTTTTTCTTAAATTAAAAGTTTGACAAATATAAAGCGTGCATCACTTGTGAAACAAGAAAAAAGTAGAATTTTGCCTTCATATACTATACATTATGGTGCAATAAAGTTGATTTTATAACACAATCTTTAATAATATTTATTACTCTAAAACAATATGCTTTACCTAAAATCAGTCCTATGTAACACCCCAAGAATGACAAAATCGTTCAAATAGTTCCCAAGGGAGTTGATAAAATCATATATTACTGTGAAAGGGTTAAAAACAAAAAAAAAGTTGAAAATGTTGAGGTAATGTTTAAGAATGCTGGGATTTGCAGTCGCAGCTGGGTTATCATCTAGATGGTCTTCCCGGAAGAGTGACAGAACTTCTCTGAGTTTCCGTTTTCTTATCTGTAAAACTGGGATGACACGCATGTCTTAAGAGCTGTTTTAGGGGTTAAACCGGATTATACTTGTAAATGTACAGAACCTGTCCCTGGGTAAGCCCTTAATAAGTGTTAGCTAGCTTTCCCCCGCTGAGGTAAGAAAGAAGGTGGATAAAGAGGAAGGATTTTCCACTAGTGGCCACACATCTTGCTGCGTTAAGGAAAAATCCAGAGGGTACCAGACATCCTTGCTGGATACGTACACCACTTTGTCGTCGAGTGGCACAGATTCTACTCACAAACTACACTCTTTCCGTCTTTCGTCCAAACACATCACCCCTAAGGTGCAGGGCACTCTGCCTTCTGCATCCGTTCTTGCCCCTGCTCCCACTCCCAGCTTCCCACTCCCAGTCTCTCTTCCTCCCCGCCCCCCCCAAAGATCATGGCTTCCCGCCCCCCGCCCCATCCCTTTCTGTTTCTAACTTTCCCGCCCCAGTTAGCCCTTGGCCAATCGGGGATATGGGTGTCTCTTCTTTCCCGGCCTCTTGGAGATGTTACGAAAAGAAAGATCTCTGATTGGCTTTCCGGAGCCAAAGCCCGCCAATAGCAAGCAGGCTTTTTCGTTGCACACGGACAGCTAGTATTATCACTGATGATTGGCTGAAGTGGCCGAGCCTGGAAAATGGCTGCGAGCGCGTCTGTTGTGCCGGTCCTGTCAACGAGTGGCGATTTCTCAAATTTGCGGGAAATTAAAAAGCAGCTGCTCCTCATCGCTGGCCTTACCCGGGAGCGAGGCCTACTGCACAGTAGCAAATGGTGAGGTGTCGGGGTCGGAAGAGACAGGGCTTGGATGCTCGGCCTTGAGGGGCTTGGGGAGCTGATTCAGTTTGTGTGGGTGTTCCAGGTCCGCCGAGTTGGCCTTCTCCCTCCCGCCGTTGCCTCTGGCCGAGCTGCAGCCGCCGCCGCCTATTACGGAGGTAAGGGCTGCTTCACAGCGAGCGCTCCCCGTCACCCGAAGACGCACTCAGTGCCCTGTCCCTGGAAGGGAGCAGACTGCTTAAAGGAGTGTTTGAAGAGAGAATTCCAGCATTTAAGGAGCTGGAAGGGGCCGCGTAGCGCAGCGGTTAAGTGCGTACCTTCTGCTCCAGCAGCCCGGGATTCCCCGGCTGGGATCCCGGGTGCGGACATGGCACCGCTTGGCACGCCATGCTGTGGTTGGCATCCCACATATAAAGTAGAGGAAGATGGGCACAGATGTTAGCTCAGGGCCGGTCTTCCTCAGCAAAAAGAGGAGGATTGGCAGCAGGTGTTAGCTCAGGGCTAATCTTCCTCAAAGGAAAAAAAAAAGGAGCTGGGTGTTTTAAGCGATTTTATCCGTGTGATTTTGTTGAGCTTTGAAAGATTTGGTGGTGCTCTTAAGCTGGAGAGAATTTGTAAACAGTCCTTGATTAAGAGTTCAGTCTTTTCGGTTTTGTAGCCCAACCCAGATGGTGTTCATAACGATGAGAAGAATGAAAGGTTTTGACACCAGTGCAAAACTGACTTTGGATTCAGATAGCTTTGGATTGAAATCTCAACCACACTGGTGACTTTTGGCAACTTAACCTCCTCAGCTACAGTTTCCTCATCGGTGAAATGCAGATAATAGTATTTACTTCATGAGGATATTGAGAGAATTAAATGAGATATGAGTATATTTTATGTATAAACTTTTTGGTATGTATGTTTACATAGTCTGTGTAGTTAGAATGATTTTCATCATAATTCACTTTTTCCTGAAAATGCCATTTCTTGATTCTCCCCTCCCCAACTTAACAAGAGAGGTCCGGCAGGTGGCATGGTGGTTAAGTTCACGAGCTCCACATCAGTGGCCTAGTTGGGATCCTTGGTGCGGGCATACACAGGGCTCATCAAGCCATGCTGTGGCGGCTTCCCATGTACAAAAAAAAAAAAAAAAAAGAGGAAGATTGGTACAAATGTTAGCTCAGGGCCAATCTTTCTCACCAAGAAAAAAAACCAAAACCAAAAGGTATAATGGTATACACCTCCGAAAGGTATAATGCAGTTGGGAAGGGGTGGGGGAAGAAATAAGCAAATGGTGTGTAGAAGGGCCACCAGAATCCTAAGCTGAATGACCACATTTAAGACTTATTGATTCAATGAAGAAAATGCTGAATATATTTTGGGTCCAGTTTTGTGCTGGTAATATTTGGGGCAAGAAGGGTGAGGAAAATGAAATTATTAAAGTTTTTTTTTTTTGAGGAAGATTAGCCCTGAGCTAACTACTGCCAGTCCTCCTCTTTTTTCTGTGGAAGCCTGGCCCTGAGCTAACATCCATGCCCATCTTCCTCCACTTTATATGTGGGATGCCTACGACAGCATGGCATGCCAAGCCGTGCATGTCCACACCCGGGATCCAAACCGGAGAACCTGGGGCCGCTGAGAAGTGGAATGTGGGAACTTAACCACTGTGCCACTCGGCGGGCCCCGAAATTATTAAAGTTTTAATTATCCTTAGAATTTGGGGGTTTGTCTGTTTTTAACTTAAATGTGCATCATTTCATTTTTTTACATACAGAATTTAGCAGTGTTCTATGCTTTTTGCAATACTAACGTCAAAACTTTTTTCAAGTATAGAAAGTATAAGTGGGGCCGCCCTGTGGCTGAGTGGTTAAGTTCCTGCATTCTGCTTTGGCGGCCCAGGGTTTTGCTGGTTCGGATCCTGGGCATGGACCTAGCACCGCTCATCAGGCCATGCTCAGGCTGCGTCCCACATAGCACAACCAGAGGCACTCACAACTAGAATATACAACTATATACTGAAAAGCTTTGGGGAGAAGAAGAAAAGGAAAAAAGAAAAAGAAAGTATAAGTAATTGCACAGTATAGCATTTATCTAAGAATTGAAAAGCCTGGAGAAGGAAGGGAATGTCAGACATTAATGCCAGATATTTTCCATAATTTTTCACTTTTTTCTCATATTAAATCTGTATTACTGGCTCCATTTTACAGATGAAGAAGTGAATACTCAGAAAAGCTAAGTAATTTCCCTACTAATGTCATGAAACCAGGAAATCAAGGAGTCAGAATTTGAATCCAGGTCCCTCACGCTACAGCCTGTGCAAGTTCCCACTACATTTGCAAAAATATTACAAGCCTCTGAGTGTGTTGGTTTAGTTTTTTAAATTTTTATTTTATTCCCCAATTTTTTATTTTGGAAAAATGTTTTGGAAAAAAGTTTTGACCTTACTACATAATAAAATAAATATATAAAAATCATATATTGCATATTAAAATACGTAAAATATATATTATATATTTTTAAATATATTATGTTTTCTATATATGTTTGGTTTTTTGGAGGAGAAAAATAATTATTTTTTCATATATCTTGAAATTAATGAATATGCTTCTTGGATTTGAGGTTTTTTGTTCTGTTCCCAACCACTTACGTAAGCTTGTCTCTTTTCTAGGAGGATGCCCAGGATATGGATGCTTATACCCTGGCCAAGGCCTACTTTGACGTTAAAGAATATGATCGGGCAGCACATTTCCTGCATGGCTGCAATAGCAAGAAAGCCTATTTCTTGTACATGTATTCTAGATATCTGGTGAGGGCCTTTTGAGATGTCATTCTATCTTCAAGTGAAGCATCCCTATTTAGAGCCAAGTGGAAAAGTTCAGTGTTTTAAATAGTTCAACAATAGCCTACTTGGTGAATGTACTTTGTAAATACTTAACAATAATAAAGAAAATATCATAAGTAAAGTAAAAAAAAAATGACAGTATGAAAGATAATAGTAAAAATATTGATGATAATTATTGACAGAGGTGTGGGGTAGTAGACCTGTTTTAGGAGTGAAAGTTCATACAACTGTTTTGGATATCAATTTTGGCAGATTATGTCAATGTGAAATACTATAACCAAACAATTCTACTCTAAGGAACTTAAGTTGTCCAGTAGAAATACTTTAATATGTGAAATAGGGATATATGTACAGGGCTGTTCATTGAAGTATTTTTTGTAATAGCCAAAAAATGTCAGTAACCCAACCATCCATTAGTCAAGAAATCTTTTGTTAATTCTTGCCTGTAGTATTCTTTACTATGATGTTGTAAAGTGATTTTCCACTCCAGCACCCTCTCCACATTTACTACTCACTACTTGGCATTCTGCTGTAAGCAAGAGCCTTACTTCTTCTCCATTTATGTATCTCTTATCAGTATGGACTCAAAGATTCCTATGTTTTTAATTGTTTATAATTTATTACTGTACTTAATTATTGTGGTGCTTAGATTATTCCAGATTTGGCCTGTGGGAGTCCCTGAATAGTTGTTTAAAATTAGTGACCAATAGTAGATGCCATTTTGGTTGGACTTGGGCCCTTTAGGTAGAAGCAGGCTGCTAGTTTTAGAACAGGTTTCAGAATAAACTGAAAAAAGATCTATTGATTTTCTCTTACAGTCTGGTGAAAAGAAAAAGGATGATGAAACAGTTGACAGCCTAGGTATGAATTTCTTTCTCTTACCTTTTGGACTAAAGCAGAGGTTGCAAACTCAAATGGCCTACAGGAGCCAGGCAAGTAATATAAATGTGTGGAGTAGACTGAGGAGGACTTTTGCAAATCGAAGAGCACAACTGGCCAGTTGTCACCCAGCTCCTCTGAGGGCTGCCTTATGGAATGTGGGCCTAGTGTTGTCAGGGCTTTCTTCCCTTGGCCCTACCTTGTTGCCTGCAACCTGAAACTAGAAATTTGGATTTTTAGTTGAGGCTTCTGATGTTTAAACATTGATAACTAATTCAAATTTTTAAAAACTTGTGTGGGCCTAACAAAATATGACTACAGACAAGTTATCAGTAGCAGTTTCTGGAATAAAGTAAATGGATTGTGTAAGATATCATTGTTTACTTGTAAATGTTTCCTGGAAGTTCCAGGTTTAGTAACTTTGGTTGACGCAAAGGCAGTCTCTAGGTCTATGAAATGAAGATCAGCTGTCTTCCCTTAGATCAGAGACTTTGTTTCTTTCCTAGGACCCCTGGAGAAAGGACAAGTGAAAAATGAGGCCCTTAGAGAATTGAGAGTGGAGCTCAGCAAAAAACACCAGGCTCGGGAACTTGATGGATTTGGCCTTTATCTGTAAGTGTTAAAGTAATTTGGAACTTTCTATAACATAGTCTCCTGGGTAGAAGGAAGGTATTATAAAGCATTAACTTTTCCTGTGATTGTTTTCTTCTTTCCTAGTTATGGTGTGGTGCTTCGAAAACTGGACTTGGTGAAAGAGGCCATTGACGTGTTTGTGGAGGCTACTCATGTTTTGCCTTTGCACTGGGGAGCCTGGCTAGAACTCTGTAACTTGATTACAGACAAAGAGATGGTAAATTGAGATGAGCTATGTGAAAAACCTCCTGCTCCAGTCTTACATAATTCTGTAATAATGGGGTAGAGGGAGAAAGAGTTCTGCTAAACCTTTCATTATAGCTAGCTCTTTGCTCCTTCTCTAGTCTCTTTCACTGTTGGGATTTAGATCTTCATATGAAGACTAATGTTTAGCTCTTGTTTGGTAGTTGCTGTTGGATTTGCATCCAGTTGTATTAGAATATCTTCACATATTCATGTTTTCACTTTCAGGTTTTACTGTAACTTGTTTTATAGACTAAATGCTATTATAGTTTCTCTCCTAATTCCAAAGATGCTATAGGAAAGGTTTCTCTGATATTAAAGATTGTCTTAAAAACCTTTTTAAGGTCTCTTCTGAGCTGTCATAGGACTCTGTAAAGATTTAGTGATTTGTTAATTAATGAAATGATGTATATGAAATTACTTTATAAACTGCAATCATTTTGTTAGTCATTATTAGAGGATATTGTCTATAGAGTTTATTTTGCTGTTCTTCAATAGTTAATGGAAATGATAGCATCCTTTTGTTGGCTCTAAAGAACCAAAGCCTGGTTGATTTCCCCCAGTAATGATACATGCTACTAAATCTGTCTGAAATCTTAATCTTTGTTTACTTGTATTCACCATCTCTAACTGCCTGCTAGACTTTCATTGAAAGTTTGTTTTATCTCTAAATTCAAAATATACAAAACCAAATTTCTCATCTTGCCTACCAAATTCTCTTTCTTCCTCCAAACTAGATAGACTCTCGTTAGCATCACTGTTTCTCAAGACACCAGTGTTGATGCCTCAAAGTCATATTTGTCTCTTCCCTTTCCCTTATCTCCCTTATCTAGTCAGTTGTCAGACGTTGCTGTGGTTTCTTTCTTGTGTGTATCTCTCTCTCTTGGTTTCCTTTGCCATTGTGGTTATCATCTCAAATTTGGATTACTTATAAGTAATAAATACTTTATATCTAGCTTTCCTGTTTTTACACTCCCATTTCCAAGCCATCCTGCATACTGTTTCTAAACTTATTCTTAAAAACCCATGTCACCATATCATTCTCTTGCCAAAAATTGGAGTGGTTTCCTATTGCATCCCGTTTCCTGTTGCGCCATAGGACCCACCTTACCAGTTCAGCCTTATTTTTCCGCTACTTCCCAGCACATAGCCTCCCCTCAAACTAGGCTAGTTTTGTCATCCTATTCACCAACATTCATCATGACTGTTTTTCCTCTGTTTATGTTGTTGCTCTTACCTAGAATGTTGTCTTTTTTCTCTTCCTCTTCCTTTTTTCTGTTCTAGTCGACCCATCCTCCAAGACTCACCTCAAATCCTTTCTTTTCTTTGAAGCCTTCCCCAACTAGGTCATTCCTCCCTGTTGTGCTTGTAGTTCCTATTCACTTAATTGAGCTTCCCTGTGTTCGTTATTAGGTGCTCTAATAAAATTTTGGTAATAAACTTCTTTAGACAATAAAGATAGTTCCTTGATGTTCGTTTGGGAGAGAGGTTAAAGTATATTAAGTGTGTCCCTCTCTTTCCTGCTGCCAGCTGAAGTTCCTGTCTTTGCCAGACACCTGGATGAAAGAGTTTTTTCTGGCTCATATATACACAGAATTGCAGTTGATAGAGGAGGCGCTGCAAAAGTATCAGAATCTCATTGATGTGGGCTTCTCTAAGAGCTCATATATTGTTTCCCAAATTGCAGTTGCCTATCACAATATCAGAGGTGAGTGAATAAGGACAATGAAATACCATCAAACCCTGAAAGTGGCACTGTGTTGTATTCTAAACTCTGTATCTTCTTTCTGCAGATATCGACAAAGCCCTCTCTATTTTTAATGAGCTAAGGAAACAAGACCCTTACAGGATTGAAAATATGGACACATTCTCCAACCTTCTTTATGTCAGGGTGAGCTACTTCTTTTGCTTGAACTTGATTAAGCTCTTTTGTGCTTTAATCTCCTGGTTTGGATTGTCACCCAGTTGCATTAGCTACAAGAAAAATAATTTAGGGGGTTTGTTTTTCATGCTTAGAGCATCTTTCTTGCCTCTTCCAGAGCATGAAATCTGAGTTGAGTTATCTGGCTCACAACCTCTGTGAAATTGATAAATATCGTGTAGAAACATGCTGTGTGATTGGTAAGAGTCACTTCTTTTTTCTTTTAAGATTTATCTTGGGGCTAGTTGAGTGACCTAGTGGTTAAGTTCAGCATGCTCCACTTCAGTGGCCGGGTTCATGGGTTTGGATCCCGGGTGCAGACCTACATCACACATCAAGCCATGCTGTGGCGGCGACCCACATACAAAATAGAGGAAAGATTGGCACAGATGTTAGCTCAGGGCCATTCTCCCTTGCAAAAGAAAAAAACGATTTATCTTTATGGCAAGAAATACATATGTAAAAATAACAATATAAAATTGTCAAAGGTAACAAAATTATATGTGATAAAATGTAAAAGCTCACTGTAATCCCATCCCCGAGATTCTTTGCTGAACCTGACTCCAGAATATTTTTCTGTGCGAATACTAAAAATGTGTGGGTGTGTACATGTGTATGTGTACTGTTTGCTTGCAAAGCTTATATCATTATACGTACTGCTTTGTAACTTCCTTTTCTTTAACTTAACAATATATTTTTTCCATCTCTTCATGTTAGTACATCTAGATTTGTATTTTTTTCTCCACTTTTTAAATTTCTTTTATTTTTTAAAAAATTTTTTATTGAGTTAATGATAGGTTACAACCTTGTGAAATTTCAGTTGTACATTATTGTCTGTCAGTCGTGTTGTAGGGTGCAACCCTTCACCCTTTGTGCCCACCCCCCACCCCCCCTTTCCCCTGGTAGCCACTAATCTGTTCTCTTTGTCCACATATTTAAATTCCTCATATGAATGGAGTCATACAGAGATTGTCCTTCTGTATCTGGCTTATTTCACTTAACATAATTCCCTCAAGGTCCATCCATGTTGTTGCAAATGGGACAATTTTCTTCTTTTTTACGGCTGAGTAGTATTCCATTGTATATATATACACCGCATCTTCTTTATCCAGTTATCTGTTGATGGGCACTTAGGTTGCTTCCACGTCTTGGCTATTGTAAATAATGCTGCAGTGAACATTGGGGTGCATGGGACTTTTGGAATTGCTGACTTCAAGCTCTTTGGATAGATACCCAGTAGTGGGATGGCTGGATTGTATGGTAGTTCTATTTTTAATTTTTTGAGGAATCTCCATACTGTTTTCCATAGTGGCTGCACCTGTTTGCATTCCCACCAGCAGTGTATGAGGGTTCCTTTTTCTCCACAACCTCTCCAACATTTGTTACTATTTGTTTTACTTATTTTTGTCATTCTAATGGGTGTAAGGTGATATCTTAGTGTAGTTTTGATTTGTATTTCCCTGATGATCAGCGATGATGAACATCTTTTCACGTACCTGTTGGCCATCCATATATCTTCTTTGGGGAAATGTCTGTTCATGACTCCTGTCCATTTTTGATTAGGTTGTTTAATTTTTTGTTGTTGAGTTGTGTGAATTCTTTATATATTATGGATATTAAGCCTTTGTCGGATATATTGCAAATATTTTTTCCCAGTTAGGGGGTTGTTTTTTTGTTTCAATCCTGTTTTCCCTTGCCTTGAAGAAGCTCTTTAGTCTGATGAAGTCCCATTTGTTTATTCTTTCTGTTGTTTCCCTTGTCTGAGAAGACATGGTGTCTGAAAAGATCCTTTTAATACTGATGTCAAAGAGTGTACATTTTCTTCTAGAAGCCTTATGGTTTCAGGTCTCAGCTTTAGGTCTTTGATCCATTTTGAGTCTATTTTGGTGAATGGTGAAAAAGAATGGTCAATTTTCATTCTTTTACATGTGGCATTCCAGTTTTCCCAGCACCATTTGTTGAAAAGACTTTCTTTTCTCCATTGTATGCCCTCAGCTCCTGTGTCAAAGATTAGCTGTCCATAGATGTGTGGTTTTATTTCTGGGCTTTCACTTCTGTTCCATTGATCTGTGCACCTGTTTTTGTACCAGTACCATGCTGTTTTGATTACTGTAGCTTTGTAGTATGTTTTGAAGTCAGGGATCGTGATGTCTCCAGCTGTGTTCTTTTTTTCTCAGGATTGCTTTAGCAATTCGGGGTCTTTTGTTGCCCCATATGAATTTTAGGATTCTTTGTTCTATTTCTGTAAAGAATGTCATTGGGATTCTGATTGGGATGGTGTTGAATCTGTAGATTGCTTTAGGTAGAATGGACATTTTAACTATGTTTATTCTTCCACTCCATGTGCATGGAATGTCTTTCCATCTCTTTTTGTCGTCATCCATTTCTTTCAGAAAAGCCTTGTAATTTTCATTGTATAGGTCTTTGTCTTCCTTAGTTAAATTCACCCCGAGGTATTTTATTCTTTTTGTTGCGATTGGGTATGGTATCGTGTTCTTGAGTTCTTTTTCCGTTAGTTCGTTATTAGAGTATAGAAATGCTACTGATTTCTGTAAATTGATTTTATACCTTGCAACTTTGCTGTAGTTGTTGATTACTTCTATAAGTTTTCCAATGGATTCTTTGCGGTTTTCTACATGTAAGATCATGTTGTCTGCAAACAGCAAGAGTTTCACTTCTTCCCTCCCTATTTGGATTCCTTTTATTCCTTTTTCTGCCTGATTGCTCTGGCCAGGACCTCCAGTACTGTGTTAAATAAGAGTGGTTATAGAGGGCATCCTTGTCTCGTGCCTGTTCTCAGGGGGATGGCGTTCAGTTTTTGCCCATTGAGTATGATGTTTGCTGTGGGTTTGTCATATGTGGCCTTTATTATGTTGAGGTAGTTCCTTTCTATCCCCATTTTGTTCAGAGTTTTTATCATAAATGGCTGTTGGATCTTGTCAAATGCTTTCTCTGCATCTATTGAGATGATCATGTGGTTTTTATACCTCAGTTTGTTGTGGTGTATCACGTTGATTGATTTGCAGATGTTGAACCATCCCTGTCTCCCTGGTATGAATCCCACTTGATCATGATGTATGATCCTTTTGATGAATTGCTGTATTCGAGTTGCCAAAATTTTGTTGAGAATTTTTGCATCTATGTTCATCAGTGATATTGGCCTGTAGTTCTCCTTTTTCGTGCTGTCCTTGTCAGGCTTTGGTATCAGCGTGATGTTGGCCTCGTAGAATGTGTTAGGAAGTGTTCCATCCTCCCTAATTTTTTGGAATAGCTTGAAAAGGATAGGTATTAAATCCTCTCTGAAAGTTTGGTAGAATTCCCCAGGAAAGCCATCTGGTCCTGGGGTTTTATTCTTTGGGATGCTTTTGATTGCTGTTTCAATCTCTTTCCTTGTGATTGGTCTGTTCAAATTGTCTGCTTCTTCTTGAGTGAGCTTTGGGAGATTGTAGGAGTCCAAGAATTTATCCATTTCCTCTAGGTTATCCATTTTGCTGGCATATAGTTTTTTGTAGTATTCTCTTATAATCTGTTGTATTTCTGCAGAGTCTGTTGTTATTCTTCTTCTTTCATTTCTCATTTTGTTTATTTGAGCTTTCTCTCTTTTTTTCTTTGTAAGTCTGGCTAGGGGTTTGTCAATTTTATTTATCTTCTCAAAGAACCAGCTCTTTGTTTCATTGATCCTTTCTACTGCCTTTTTTGTTTCAATAGCATTTATTTCTGCTCTGATTTTTATTATTTCTCTCCTTCTGCTGACTTTGGGCTTTGTTTGTTCTCCTTTCTCTAATTCAGTTAGGTGTAGTTTAAGTTTGCTGATTTGGGATTTTTCTTGTTTATTAAGATGTACCTGAATTGCCATGAATTTTCCTCTTAATATAGCTTTTGCTGCATCCCATATGAGTTGATATGGCCTGTTATCATTTTCATTTGTCTCCAGGTATTTTTTGATTTCTTCTGTAATGTCTTCAGTGATCCATTGCTTGTTCAATAGCATATTGTTTAGTCTCCACATCCTTGTGCCTTTCTCAGCTTTTTTCTTGTAATTAATTTCTAGCTTCATGGCATTATGATTGGAGAAGATGCTTGTTATTATTTCAATTTTTTTAAATTTGTAGAGGCTTGCCTTGTTTCCCAACATATGGTCTATCCTTGAGAATGTTCCATGCGTGCTTGAGAAGAATGTGTATCCTGCTGTTTTTGGATGGAGTGTTCTATATATGTCTATTAAGTCCAACTGTTTTAGCTTTTCGTTTAGCTCCACTGTTTCTTTGTTGATTTTCTGTCTGGATGATCTGTCCATTGATGTGAGTGGGGTGTTGAGGTCCCCTACTATTATTGTGTTATTTTTGATATCTTCTTTTAGGTTTGTTAATAGTTGCTTTATGAACTTTGGTGCTCCTGTGTTGGGTGCATAGATATTTATAAGCGTTATTTCTTCTTGATGGAGTGTCCCTTTGATCATTATGTATTGGCCCTCTATGTCTCTCTTTACCTGCCTTGTCTTGGAGTCTGTTTTGTCTGATAGAAGTATTGCGACACCCGCTTTATTTTGTTTGCTATTAGCTTGGAGGATTGTCTTCCACCCCTTCACTCTGAGGCTGTGTTTGTTCTTGGAGCTGAGGTGTGTTTCCTGGAGGCAACAAGTTGTTGGATCTTGTTCTTTAATCCATTTTGCCACTCTGTGTCTTTTTATTGGAGAGTTCACTCCGTTTACATTGAGGGTGAGTATTGATGCATGAGGGCTTAATGCTGTCATTCTGTTGCTCGTTTTCCGGTTTTCCTGTGTTTCCTTTGTTTCTTGTCCTGTGTGTTTTAGCCTACCCATTGACTTCTGCATTTTCTTATGCTGGGTTTCTTTGGTTTTTCCTTATTTATGTTTTGTGTCTCTGTTCTGTTTTTTAGTTTAGTGGCTACCCTGAAGTTTGTATTCAGAATCTCGTGTATAACATAGTTCATTTTCTGGTGGTTTCTTACTTCCTTAGCCTAGACTGTTTCAGTCCCTTTCCTCCTCCCCTCCTAAATTATTATTTTCATCTCTTATTCCAACTTGTGTTGTGAGTTTGTGGTTAGGGTGATAAGATTGTCTTTGCTTTCGTGATTTCCTTCCCTTTATCCTAATGCTATAGTTGAATATTTGCTATCCTATTCAGATTCTATCTATTTGTCTCCCTACTCTGTGTTTTGTGACCCCTTACTCCCTTTTTTCTTTTTTCAGGTATGAGAGCCTTCTTGAGGATTTCTTGTAGTGGAGGTCTTGTGACTGCAAAGTCCCTTAGCTTTTGTTTGTCTGGAAAAGATTTAATTTCTCCCTCATATCTGAAGGATATTTTTGCTGGATAGAGTATTCTTGGCTGAAGATTTTTATCCTTTAAAGTTTTGAATATGTCACTCCAGTCTCTCCTAGCTTGTAAGATTTCTGTAGAGAAATCCGCTGAAATTCTGATGGGGGTTCCTTTGTAGGTTATTTTCTTCTGCCTTGATGCTCTGAGTATTCTTTCTTTGTTGTTCATTTTTGCCATTTTTACTGCTATATGCCTTGCAGTAGGTCTTTTTACATTGACAAATCTAGGAGATCTGAAAGCTTCCTCCACACACATTTCTCTCTCAATCCCTAGATTTGGGAAGTTCTCTTCTATTATTTGGTTGAGCACACTTTCTGCTCCATTTGCCTTTTCCACACCCTCAGGAATTCTGATGATTCTCAAGTTGCATTTTGTCATTGAGTCAGCTATTTCTCTGAGATTTTTCTTCAGTTTTTTTAATTCTTAGTTCTCTTCCTCTGTCTGGAGCCATTCAGCCTGTCTATCTTCAATTATGCCAATTTGCTCCTCTGTGGTGTCTACACAGGCATGTAGGGAATCCGTATTCTGTTTTATCTGATCCATTGTATTTTTCATCTCTAGTATTTCTAATTGATTCTTCTTATAATTTCAGTCTCTTTTGTGAAGTAACTCCAGAACTCGTTGACTTGTTTCTCTATATTTCCCTTTGCCTCATTGAATATTTTGATAATAGCTATTTTGAACTCATTGTCACTTAATTTACCCATTTCTAAACCCTCAGGACCTACTTTTGTATTTTTATTGTTTTCCTTTTGGACTGGAGCTTTTATAAATTGCTGGATGGTAGAGGAGCGGTTTTTGCACATGATGCTATTATTCGGTTGCAGCCTGTCGCCACTAGATGGGGGTCGAGAGCCTTGTGTTCTGAGCCCTCCGCCTTCAGCCACGATGGTGGCGCCCAGCGTGGGTTGAGGGGGGAGGGGCACTTTCACTTACGCAGACCTAGATTGGATCAGCTCTCACTCTCTGGTCTCCCGGGGCCCTGGCTTGCTGGGGTTCCCCCACTGAAAGCTTTCCCCCTTTAGAGGGTTTCCACTGCACCCGTGGTGGGAGTCCTGGATCACCCCGGATGCGTGGCCTCTCCCCTGCTCCTTCCCTCAGCCACGGCAGCGATCCCAGTCTCTAGGGGAGGGAGCAAAGTTCTCTCCTACCCTGTTCCAGCTCCTCCCAGGGCGCCTCCAGCCTCTCTGTCTTCCGTCGTTTGGCTGCTATGGGTCTCTGACGCTTTCTGTTATTAGGATTTTTCTTTTTGGTTGGAAAGCAGATGCTCTTTTTGGTTGTAATTTGGAGGGGAGAGAGTCTCCAGTGAGCTCATGCTGCCGTGTTGCTGACGTCTGTAGATTTGTATTATTTTTGATGGCTATTTAGTATTCTATTATATAGATGTGCCATCATTTTTAATCGTTTTGTATTATATAAGTTGTAGCCAATGTTTGTTAATATAAAAATTGCTTTAGGAAACGTCTTTGTATGTGTGCATTTATTTTTGCATGTTTATGCAACTCTGTGTATGTAATAAGTTCCTAGCAATGAAAGGCTGGATCAAAAGTATGTATATTTTAAACCTTAATGTTACTGAAATGTTTGTTAGAATGTCCAGTCGTATGAAAAGAGATGAGAGTTCCTATTTCTCTTCATCAAGGAATCTCACTTTTGGCACTATTGATATTTTAGGCTGATTTTTTTTTTTTTGTGAGGGCTGTCCTGTGTTAGCAGTATCCCTGGCCTCTACCAACTAGCTGCCAGTAACCCCCTGCCCCAGTTGTGACAACCAAAATTGTGCAGATATTGCCAAATAACTTCTTGGAATCAGAATCATCTCTGGTTGAGAACCACAGCCCTATGTACTTGGTTATACTAGTGTGGCCTGATAATCAGTTGACATTGACAGATGAATGGCTACTCCTGGAAAAAAGTAAGCTTGGTTGATTGTGATGGAAAGCCTAGGTTCCCTAGGAGGGAGATACCATTCCTGTGTCTTTGGTGACACTCCATTGAGATCATACCTTCGTACCTATCTAGGTCAAGATGTTGTTAATAAATAGATAGAACTTCTCTTCACCAAACATTCAATAAATATTTCCACTCCTTGAAGAAGTTGTGGTCTAGTATGGGAAAGAAACATTTAAAAAACATAGTAAGTCCTGTGAGAACATAGGTAAGTTTAGAAACAAATGGTCTTCAATATCAGAGCACTATGAATAAGGTATAACATCCATTAAGGTGAGGGTGAAACTTCAGTTTGTTCAGAAAACATCTTTTGAGCATCTTCTGAATTCCAGACACTGTGCTTTGTATTACAGGACCTACCCTAGTTGCTTATTGAGGAAGACCAATGAAAACAACTATACTATAGTGGATTGAGTGTGATGATTGAGGTAAACATAGGATGCTAAGAAAGTATGTAGGAAAGGTATTTAATCCAGTCTGAGATTAGGGAAGGCTTCTTGAGAAGGCGATGCTTGAAGAATGGGCAGGAGTGAGTTTGATAAGGGAGGAGGACGATTGACTTGGGAATGGCATTGCAGAGGCATTGCAAAGGCATTGATGTGTAAAACAAACATTGTGCTTGAAATAGTTCAGTGTTCTGGAGCATGGTGTGGGAGATGAGAATGTACACAATGGGACCAGATCTTGAAGAGCCTCTTATGCCTTGCTGAAAGTTTGGATTTTATTCTTTTTTTTTTTCTTCAAAGATTGGCACCTGGGCTAACAACTGTTGCCAATTTTTTTCTGCTTTGTCTCCCCAAAGCCCCCCTGTACACAGTTGTCTATCTTGGTTGCACGTCCTTCTAGTTGTGGGATGTGGGACGCCGCCTCAACGTGGCCTGACGAGCGGTGCCATGTCCCTGCCCAGGATCTGAACCCTGGGCCGCCGCAGCGGAGCGCGCAAACTTAACCACTCGGCCATGGAGGCGGCCCCCAGATTTTATTCTTAAAGTAGTAGGAACCTTCTAAAGGATTTTAAAACAGAGAGTGATGAAAGTTTTCAGATTTTCATTTTCAAATGATGACTGGAGACATTGTGCTGGGAGGATTAGAAAAAGGGCAAGACTAGAGTCAGGGAGACAAGCTAGGAGGCTTTTGTGGTAATCCAGCTGAGGGATGATGAGATCCTGAGCTGAGGTATTGGCAGAAGGAATGGAGAGAGACAATTGGACTTATTCAGGAAGTAGAACAAACAGAAATTGGTGACTGGGTAACCAGTTTGATAACAGTACCCTTTACATGAAGAAAGGAAATAGAGGTAGGGGAGATAATGAACAGTTCTTTTTTTAAAGCCAATTAAAATCAAAGGACACATACATATGAAGAGTAATGATTTAGGAGTTTGGTTTTTTAAATAATTGTTTGAGGTGAACTCCTTAATAAACTGTTTTTTGAATTCTTAGTAAACTTTTGTTGAATTCAGCACAACTACCTTAAAAACTAAGAATAAGGAGCATTAGATATGACAAAGAATAATAACTTCAGCTTTTACATTATAGCTGAAGTGAAAGGAGAAAGAAGGATGGAGAGAAGAAAAGAAACTAAGGATGTGAGAGAGCATGAAACAATTTAAGAATAGAGTGATGGCAAGGATCTCCTACTTGTTTGGTCCTTGCTTCTGCGTTTATGTCTTGATGTGCATTGATTGTTTCCTTCTGCATCTTTTCTGAAGTCACAATCTCTGAGAGGCAGCATTTGTTTGTGTATCTATATATCTCTATATATCTTGGTTCTGCTGCTAACTAGCTGTGTGACCTTGGACCTAACCTCTTTCTGCTATAGTTTCCTCATCCATAAAGGGTAATAACAGTAGAACCTTCTCTCATATAGTTGTTGTGAGGATTAAATAAATTAATACATACAAAGCACCTAGAACGTGTAAGTTCCCCAGCACATTGTAATCATTCAGTACATTTTAGCTGTTCCAACTGGTCAGAAGATTTTCAGAACTTGCCTGTTCTGACTTCCTTAACATCTCCTTTGTCATCCTGACTCCTTTAGTAGCTAGGGCTTATACCCTTGCTACCACTACCCCACTTCTCCTATTCAATTACAAAAGTTAACCTTTGGACACTCTGCCTAGAGTCTGCTTGCTCTTCTGTGTATGCATCTGAGCCAGTGGCAGAAGTAAAGATATCCTGGTGTAGGACAGAGCCCTCCATCTTTTTTTCCACGTGAACGTGAACTTGAATTTGAACTTAAATGATCAGGTACAGGGTGTGGTTGTTATAAATGATTTCTCCTGAATCAAACTAACAGCTGAATCTAGACAGATTAAAAAAAAAACAAAACATGAATGGAGGCTTTGTTACTTTTTACCAACATGGAAACATATTATATAACTTCTCTGCAATTTGCTTTTTCCACTTGACAGTATATCATGATCTTTGCAAGTTAGTATATATACATCTAAATCCACCTTTTTGTCTAGTTTATTTATGCACATACAATTTATACATAGAGGAGATTTTTTAAAGTGCAGGGTTTTTTTTCCTTGCTGCACCCTTCCCCCTTTAAAATACTTGTGTTAGCATGCTCCATACCACATAAAAATATATACATGCATATGCAAGATTTATTGCGTTGTTTGCTCTGCAAAAATGGAATTGTATTATATAAATTTCTCTGCATTTTACTTTTCTCATTCAGTAATACCTCTTGAAAAATCCATCAAAGTCTTAGTATAGCTCTAATTCATTCTTTTTTAAAAAACAGTTTTATTGAGGTATAATTTACATATCATAAAATTTACCCACTTTAAGCTTACAGTTCAATGGGATTGTTTTTTTCCCTTGCTTTTTTTCTCCCCAAATCCCCCCAGTACATAGTTGTATATTTTAGCTGTGGGTCCTTCTAGTTGTGGCAACAATGGGATTTTATAAATTTATACAGTGTGTAATCATAGCTATAGCCATAATCCAGTTTAGAACACTCCATCATCCCCAAAAGTTCCTTTGGGTCTATTTGCAGTCATTTCTATTCCTATCTCCCAGCAGGCACAGATCTGTCTTCTATCTCTATAGTTTTGCCTTTTTCACCCCAAATCCCCTAAGTACATAGTTGTATATTTTAGTTGTGGGTCTTTCTAGTTGTGGTATGTGGGACGCAGCCTCACCGGGGACTAATGAGTAGTGCATGTCCATGCCCAGGATCCGAACTGATGAAACCCTGGGCCGCTGAAGCAGAGTGCGTGAACTTTACTACTTGGCCATGGGACCAGCCTAGAAATTTCATATAAATGGAATCTTGCAATATTTAATCTTATTGTCTGACTTCTTTCATTTAGGTGTTTTTGAGGTTCATGCATGTTATAGTATGTATCAATAGTTCTTTCCTCTTTATTGTTGAGTGGTATTCTCTTGTTTGGATATATACCACATTTTGTTCATCCATTTACCAGTTGACATCAGACAGATGGCTTTTATACCCTTTCTTCAAATAAATTCTTTCACAGAGTCCTAATATCTTTCACTTGCTCTTTTCAAGACCAATGATAATAGAACTGCTTTGATTCTTGTGAGAGAGGGGAGCTCAGAGCTCTGCCTTTTTAATCCTTGAGGTACCTCTTTAGAAACCTAGGAATATGGTTGGAAAACAACTGATTTAAAGCATATTCTAGAAATTTCCTACCTTTTATTAAGAAAATATGTGTACAAATGCTATATCCAGATGAAATAAAATGAAGAAAAACTTGCAGTGTTAGAGAACACTTTTAATTTTATACCAGAATGTGTGATAGATGCAGTATATTTCCCAGGGGAATGATGATATTCCCCTTATGTACAGTTTGGCTTTTCTGCAAGGACTTTGGGGGAATGGGTTATGGTTTCATGCCCATTCTGTGGAATCCTGTCCATTTTAGTGGACCTTTATTTTTTACCTTTCTAGTTACTCATATTTGTTTTTTCTTTTTCAATCAGGCAATTATTATAGTTTGCGTTCTCAGCATGAGAAAGCAGCCTTATATTTCCAGAGAGCTCTGAAATTGAATCCTCGGTATCTTGGGGCCTGGACACTGATGGGACATGAGTACATGGAGATGAAGAACACATCTGCTGCTATTCAGGCTTATAGGTGAGCTTCTAGTTGGAGGGTGAGGTGGAGCAGATTGCTGTGATGTTAAGAGCCTCTATTGAGTCTGCAAGTCATTAACCTTGATTTTGCCCTCTTACCCATCTCTCAGACATGCCATTGAGGTCAATAAGCGGGACTATAGAGCCTGGTATGGCCTTGGGCAGACTTATGAAATCCTTAAGATGCCGTTTTACTGCCTTTATTATTATAGACGGGCTCACCAGCTTCGGTAAGTCTGGCCACTTGACAATGTGTTTGTTGTGGGAAGGGCTGATGCTTTTCCTTCTCTTTTCTTTTCTTTTTTTGGTAAGGAAGATTGGCCCTGAGCTAACATCTATTGCCAATCCTCCTCTTTTTGCTTGAGGAAGATTGTCCCTGTGCTAACATCTGTGCCAGTCCTCCTCTATTTTTTTTTGTATGTGGGATGCCACCACAGCATGGCTTGATGAGTGGTGTGTAGGTCCGTGCCCCAGATCTGAACCTGTGAACCCTGGGACGCCAAAGTGGAGCATGCAAACGTAACCACTACGCCACTGGACGGCCCCTTCTTTCTCTTTTGATCACTACTGAAAAATCACAGTGAATGGTTTTGGCTCTTAGAGATCTGAGTTTAAACTTGCCATATGTTCTTTGCTAGTTTTTATGTAGTGTATTCTAGTAATGGGTTATAATTGTGAACACAAAATAATATAGTTATAAGAAGCATTGGATTAAAAACCAGTCCTTGCATAGATTTGAAATAGTGATGGTGGTGGTTCCTCAAGGGAGGACTGACTTTAGGTACCTGTAAAATCTTTGCTCAGATTGCCTGTTCCTCTTCTCTCAGGCCAAATGATTCTCGTATGCTGGTTGCTTTAGGAGAATGTTATGAAAAACTCAATCAACTAGTGGAAGCCAAAAAGGTACCTGAAATTGGGTTCTGGAGAATTTGAGTGGAAATCTGCTGTTTGGATGAAGGGTGGGACTATCTGTGCTCAATTTTCCTTCACTCTGATCTATTTACATAGGAAAGTGTGTATATTTATAGGTGCATAGTCTAAAAAGCAAAGTGAGGCTGACCTCATCATTGGGAATGTCAAAATGTAGCTTGGACCTATCAGATGTAGTAAAAAATGCCTTGCACTCTGCAAGTCTGAACTTCTGGGAAGCTTGTAGGGCCAGAGCCTTTATGTGATTAGTCATGGCACATGGGGCAGTGGTCAAAGTGACCAGTTTATTTTTTTGACAGTGTTATTGGAGAGCTTACGCTGTGGGAGATGTGGAGAAAATGGCCCTGGTGAAACTGGCAAAGTGAGTGAAAGGAGTGAAATGCTATTGGTATTTCTGTTGGCTTCTCTGCTATGGTGGGTCCTGCATGCACTGGAGCCTCCCATCCCTCTTACATGAGTGTGGGGTAGGAACAGGGTGTATGGATACTTGTCTGGAAATTTAGCCATCTTGACTAGAGAGAATGCCACTTCTCTTTGAAGGGGGAAGTACTTTCCTATTAGGCAAAGGATCAAGAATGAATTGAAAGAAATGAAATGAAATTTTCATGTCAGAGCAGTCTAGGAAAACTACTTTAAGTACTGATCTCCTGATAAGGCTCAGGAAAATAAGAAATAACTCAGAAATAATAGGCAAAGAGGTTCTTAAATGTAGTTTCATTCCTGCCAGTTCTTTTCTGGATTCTTAGAAAAAATATGAATTGCTTAGTACCTTTTTAAAATCTCACTCAGGGTATTATCAGAGAATTTTTGCAAAGTTGTATTATCCAGCTTAGATGTTTATTGACCCTCCCTCCATCACCAGTAGCAGAGTAATGATTCTAAGCTTTGATGAAGTAACCATCACATCTGGGCACTAATACTGTCCTGGGTCCCAGTGTGCCATGTATGTCACAATTTTACTTGTCTATGTATTGTCATTTTTTGGTCTTAATTGTGGGCTTTTCCTTTTTCTCACTAGTTTGCTTTGAGATCTGATTTGTACTTAAAGACCAATTTCTTTTGTAGGCTTCATGAACAGTTGACTGAATCAGAACAGGCTGCCCAATGTTACATCAAATATATCCAAGATATCTATTCCTGTGGGGTATGTGTCACGAGCATGAGAATTGGGTTGTTGATCTTATTCTTATCATCTCAGTTATTCCTGCTTTCCCTATCTAGGAGATAGTGGAACACTTGGAGGAGAGCACTGCTTTCCGCTATTTGGCCCAGTACTATTTTAAGTGCAAGCTGTGGGATGAAGCTTCAACTTGTGCCCAAAAGTGTTGTGCATTCAATGATGTGAGTATCAGTTCTTTAATAAAGGGTTTGGATTTTAGGCTCAAACATATGATCTTTACCATGATGTGTGGGTGGAAAGTGGATAAGAAGGTGAGACGAAAAACTACCTTGATCTGTGGAACTTACATATCAGTGTTTTAGAACCTGTTTTTGAGAGTATCCTTGGACATATTTTGAAACAGTTGCCTGACTTTGTTTCAGACTCGGGAAGAAGGTAAGGCCTTACTCCGGCAAATCCTGCAGCTTCGGAACCAAGGCGAGACTCCCTCCACTGAGATGCCTGCTCCTTTCTTCCTCCCTGTTTCACTGTCTGCTAACAACACTCCCACACGCAGAGTTTCTCCACTCAACCTTTCTTCAGTCACACCATAGTTGGCTACCTTCAAGCCATCACATTGCCAGACCCATACCTCCATGTAAAGAATGGCACACCTGTTCTTCCAAGGACCTTAGTGCTTTTTGGTTGTACAGATGGAAACAGCTCCTTGGGGACAGTTTACAGAATCATCTTCAGGGCAGACTGACAGAAGAATCCTGGGAGGAACAGACATTTTCTTTTGCCAGTTAGAAGCACTTCCATCTCTCTTCTGTTCAGAGAGTGGCTGCCAATCTTTGCCTTCTTCCCATACCTTCCCTCCCCCCCACAAGAAAAAAATCCCTTTAACAGCACTTTAGTACAGGCAAGGCTACAGGAACAAATGTTTACTGCTGCTGGGACTGGGAGATTTCTTTAGAGAGGCAAGGAAGGGAGAGAAGTCTGCCACTCTACCTTCTGCTGGCAGTAGGGGCACTGGATACCCTAGGAAGGTCAGGGCACTGGATAGACATGACCTCTTCATTCTTGGATTTGCTGGGCATGACTATTCTGTTGTCAGAGATTAGGTTTAAATGGAGTGAAGCTATATATTCTTACTCTAGGGAAACATTCTTCTAAAACATAGTTTTGAGGAGTCTCTGAGAAGCTTTCAAATTGGAAGTAACTTAATAGAGTTGAATAAAAGAAGGGCAAAAAGAATCCCACTGAGCATGGAATTGCTGATAGCCCCTACTGAGGGCCAAAGATGTCTATAGTGTTAGCTATATCCCTACTAAAGCAAAGCAAGAAGACAGGATTACAGATAATGTCATGGACATTTGGGAGTGATAACTTATGACTGTACAGACAAGAATAAACTCCAAGCTGGTCTGTTTTAATAAATATTTTTGATGTAATTGGTTTTTTCTCCTCTATTTCCAACAGAATGTTGTTTTTCCAGCCTTCACCTGATTAGACAAGGTAAAGGGAATCACTCTTGGAGGGTTTCAGGCCTTGAATACAGGCCTGTATTCAGTAGGAGTTAATATGCTATGACTAAATGTCTGCTACAATGAATTTGTGCGGTAGGTGCTATGAAGTATTCTGAGCTCAGGGCCCAGCCCTTCTTTTATGCTTGTTTCCAGAAAAAGTTTCTTACCCATTCACCTTCTAATGTATGATACTTCATTTTATATTAAGGAAGGTTTAGAATATCTAATGTCCCTTGAATTCATTTCTTATCAAGTTTTCTTAGGTTAGCTGTATAGTAGTTACCCGTCTCCACTTGCCATTCCTGTGCAAGGTTCCCGTGAACCTGAATGATGCTTGATTTTCAGCTTTTCTGCTCCTTTTATAATTTCTGTTTTAATGGTTTTGCTAAATTTGGAATTCAAATAAGAAATGTGAATAATATCTTTATTTAATATAACTTGTGCATAGAAACCATATAAGAAAAAAAGCATGAGGTTACATAGGTGATTATATTACAAAAGGGAGAAAAATAACTAGTGTCTGAATATTGCATTTGAGATAGAGTTCCAGGTATATGGTAAGGCTTAAAAGAGACATATTTCTTAAGCTGAGCAGCTGACCCACTTCAGGACAATGACTGCTCTCTCCTTCCCCACAGCCTTAGTATTTTTTGCCAAAGGGCCCAGATTTGAGTAAAGGGGAGCGCCGTGAGCGCAGGATACGGGCATAAGGGCTGCAGTCTGTTGAGCTTTGGCAGGTGGGTGTTCGGGGAAGTAAGTTTCGAAGAAATGGTTTCTTCCCTGGGGGTTGTTGGTTTGGTTGCTGGTTTTCCTGGTTGGCACCAAGGCGCTTTTTGGTAGAAGAAGCCTGGCCTTGGAGTTTTAGCACCGTATGATACTGCTCTGCGATGCATGCTGCCTTCTTCCGAAGGTCCAGTTTTACTAGCATCATGTTATTCTGCAGCTCAGCCAGGGTCTGATCCTAAGGAAGATCAATAAAGTTATAAAAAACATTTTTGGCATATTAGAGAAACAAGAGGGCAAGGTAATACATACCATCTACTCGCAGTTACTAATGACTGTTTTTACAAAAAGATTCTTTGAAGTCAGAGCTTATAGTTGAACAGGGAGTATTTTCTTTTAAGACCCAAACCAACAGCACTGAATAGAACATTTTCTAACACATAAGGTGGTATGAGCTTAAATAAGTTTACTTAACCTCCAAGAGCCCCAGTTCTTAGGTATCAAATTAAGTGCTGTGTTTACGATGTATTTTTTTTACATTTTAATATCTCTGGAATCAGGATGCATTAACTGATGACCAATTTCATGGTTCAATTGTTAGTATTTTGTTTTGGTGGTACATAAAATAATGGTATCTTATAATCTAAGCATCTTGGATTTAATACAGTATCTACCTCTGTAGGGTTGTTATTACGGTAAATATCTATAAATTACTTAGCACAGTGTCTTCTACTTAGTGAATGGTTGTTTTTATTTTGCAAGGAAGAGAAACTCCCCTCACTGTAAGATTAGCCTAAAAATCTTCATTTTTTTCTCTTCTGCTCTTTATTCTCCTTCTCACATAGACTCTGAAGTGGGCTGACGGGAGAGAAGGGGACATAATAGGCTGCCCTAACCTGTTTGATTAAGATGTCATCACAAGAGGTCAGGGCTTGGCGGAGTTTTCCTGCCCCAGTGCTGTGGCAACAGGCTCTTTCTGCTGACTGGAGAGATTCACCAAGTTTCTGAAGCTCTGTCCGTAGCAGCCTTATATTCTGAAAAAGCAGAAGTAGGAACCAAATTGTGGCCAAGATCCTCCAGGATAATGATCTGGAGGAGTTGGATAGCCATTTGAAGAGAAGTAAAATTAGAAAGGCTAGTCAGCTGAGTGAAGTAGCCACTTCCCAGGACTGTGCACAAAAAACATCATTTTGCCCTCACATGAACCAAGGATATAGTGTTGGAAATTGCTTTAGGTAAGAGCTTTGGTAACAGAGAAAGGTAATTACCTTCTGGCCCTCTTCTAACTTCTTGTCCACATCAGTGGTGAAGGGCTTGGCTGAGGGTGGCGGTTCTAACATCTTCTGATACTTCCTCAGCTCTGAGGGAAGGAAACAAGAATCTTCAATATGTATGCTTTGTAGCCTTGGGCTTACCTCTTTAACTGAGTTAATAGTAGCTTGCAACAAATATAAAAAGTGAGGCCGCATGCATCCTAGAGAGAAAAATCAGGGGAAGTAGCTTGGAGTTGAGGAAATTATGTTGGAGTTGGTGTCAGAAGGCCCAAGTTTGAAGAACAGCTCTTCCCTGAGCCACTGTTAGGCTTGCTGCCCTCTCTCCTCCCTCACCTTCATTCGTGGAGTTTAGCTCTGCTCTGCACTGTTCCAGTTTAGCTTTAACCTCCTGGACCTGCTGGGTGGAGGTAGAAGCCGCCAACCTTTGTGATCGCCGTAGGGACAGTTCAGACCCTGATTGTTGATGGGCCATTGACTGCTGTTTGGCTTCCTGCAAGAGAGCTTCTAGCTCTTCAATCTTCTCATCCCGCTCCTAAGAGAGAAGCAGCATAATTCTGTCCAGAGTCAGACAAATCCTACAGGAGCAGATGACTGAACAGTGAACAAAACCTTCCCTGATACTTATGCCTCAAAAGCTTGTTTGTTAGCACTTATACCATTTCCTGGCCGACCAAACCCTTAATCAATTTGCCAAACATAGATTGACACATACAAAGCACTAAGGAGACTAGAGAAAAGTGAGTTACATATTCCTGCTCCTACCAGAGTTTATAAAATCTGTTTACCTCAGGCAACCTAGTTATGGGTATCTGAGTAGCTAGTTGGGACTGGTTCAGGGCAACTCACCTGAAGCTCTTCTTGATAAAAACTTGTAAGTGACTCCTTGAGGATCTTTAGTTTCTCTTCATACATTTCTTCTAATAGTTCCTTTTGGGTGTCCAAATGTTCACTGTCAGGAGCAAAGAGAAGTGAGTAAAGATCCTGAGAAGTGAGTTTGGAGGACAGATCTTGAGAAACAACTCCATGCTAGTTCCTACTTCCCACTTGTGGTCCAAGCAATGGACCAAGAGGGGTCATTCAGTTGGTACCTGCACCACTGTTCCCGTTGTTGCATCTGCTCCACCATCTCATTGCAAATTTCATCACGGAGCTGTATTTCCAGCTGCAACTTTTCCTGCCGTTCTTTCAAAAGTAGTGCTTTCATGGCTTCCACTACCTGTAGGAGCTCCTAGGAAGGACACATGGGTCAGACGTAACAGATACCCATGCCCCCAAAAAGCCACAGGCCCACCTGGAAGGCAGCATGGAAAATGTATAGCCATCAAGCTGCTGCACCAAAGCTTTCTTGTATTCTCACCTCCTTGCCATACATAGAGATGTCAACTTCATTTTCAATGTCATCATCAAGGCCTGGGTCTGTCTTAGCTCCTGTCTGCAAGCTGGGAGAGGCCTGCAGACTGGGTTCCTTGATGAACGAATGTAGCAATGGGAATCCCAGTTGCACAGGTGGAGCATGCACAAGCTAGTGAACGGGGAGAAATTTTAATTGAATCCATAACTAGTCCCTAGTAGCTTCCATAAATAAAGGTAGCAGCCCAAAGTGAGCACAACCATCAAACCTACAGCTTCTCACCTGGCTGGCAATGGCTGAGAACTTGGCCACATGAAGAGTCTCATCGTAGGTAGATGCGCAGGGATTCACATTGACAATCATGCAGGAGCGGCCTCGGCCTGTGAAGAAACCTTGGAACACTCGAGTCAACTTGCTGTCGCGGAAGGGAACCAGGTTTTGCTTTGACCTGGCAGAGAATCAGAAAGAATAGAGCTGTGAGCAGTACTCCAGCCCTTGGGGTATCCTAACACTATCCTCAGTGGTGACCAGGAAGTCTCTTAGCAAACTGCAGAGCTCCAGGCCATCCAGGCCCATGGCTTGCAGTCAAAAGCTCACCGGTTCTGCTGGTTTTGGCGCAGGGCAGCAATACAGCGGCCCAGGGTATGTAGAGAAGTGTTAATGTTTCCTGCTTCCTTCAGCCGCTCACCACTCTTCTGATCTTTGCAGCGCTCTGAGCCAGCCAGATCACAGAGTGATAACCTTGAATGATGGACAGGATCTGACATAAGGACCCACATGTTACAAGCTTTCAAGCCCTTCATGTAGTTCTGGGGAGGGGAGGACCCATCAAAAAATCTCTGTATCCAAGGAAGGGCAGCAAGAATCTAACAGAAGTAATTCTTCTGAGGACCTCCCTTGCCCCCTCCCCCCACTACCATTTATGGCCAAGAAGCCCAAATTTCTAAATGGAGACACTTACTCGCTGATCTTGGGGACCATATCCCCTTCCCCCTGAAGGTGCAGGATCCTGATTGAGAAGATGCTATGACTGGAAGTTAAGATAAAGAAAAGTCACTGCACACCTTCCATGACCAGGTGGAGAACTGATGTTTCCCAGAATACTGACTGGTTGGCTCTCACAACTCACTCACCTCCGGCTAGAGTTCTGGTTCAGGTGGGTGCTGGCAAAGCTCTGGTTTTTACGACCCACTTTCAGGAGTTTCCAGGCCTCCTCAGCATCCTGAACATGAATCCAGTTGAGATCTGAGGCCAAGGAAAGAAAGGTATACATGAGACGGGAGCACCTAACTCTTTTCCTAGTCTCTCCCCAAGTCCCCTTCAGGGTTCATACCAACCTCCCTGCTTTCCCATACCTTTCACATAGGGATTGCCATTCTGATCCTCACACAGCCGCAGAGTCTGCCTCTTTCGCTGCTGGCTAGGTGGTTCTAACAGGTCATAAAGCAGTTCATTGTAGATCTCAAAGAAGGAGATCCAGATGGAGAAGCGAATGTCTGCAGGGACACTTACAGGGGCAGTGTCTGGCTGTGCCCATCGGTGATTTGTTTCTAGGGAAGAAGCCAATGTACAGGGCATCAACCATAGGGTAGTCCATCTCCCCTTTGGCCTGCAGGGGCTTCAGAAGGTGGAAATCAGTTTGCAACCTTTGGTCTGTACCCCTGGCAGCAGTTGGGAGCAGGAAGTGTGTTCCTAGTGTTACCTGGAATAGAGCACAGTTACGGTACATACCATCTAGCTGGCTACTGCTGGTAAACTGACTGGTGGAGGAGAGCCCAGCAATGCCACTGTCAAAGCTGGTGCTGGTACCCATCCGACTTTCAATGTAGACACTCTTCTTCAAGGAGGTGGACAGCTCCTCCTGGGGGCACCCAGGGAGAAGATAAGTACAAAACTTTCCAGAGATTTGTCCCTCTACCCCCACCTCTGTGAACACCAACACTTCACCTCTTGGAGGCCTCCATTTAGCAGGGCCAGTTTCTTCATTTCTTCCTGCCGGATCTGTTTGCTGTCTAGCCAGATTACCTCGTTGGAGAGCAAGGGCTTCAGATCAGGTGTTGGATGAAGTTGGCCTTGGAGGCTATTGAAGATCAGAGCCAGGGACCGTGGCAGAATCCCTCCATCCTTGATGGTACCTGCAGGCATGTGAATGGCAGACAGCTGAGGCAAGTGCTGTTCCCCAACTCAGAGCATCAAAAGGACGCCAGTCAGCAATTCTAGGAGGCCTACTACTCACCTTGAATTGTGTGGGTTTTCCCTGAGTTGGTGACTCCATATGCATAGATGAGCCAGTTCTGCCCTTTGAGTACATCCTTTACCATCTCCTTCACAGTCAGGTTGAAGAAGGATGCCTGTCCCACTTCTGGTCCAAAGATCTAAAGACAGACCCAGTTTCTCAGGGGCCATTCTTCACCTCCCATTTGCCTCCTGTGCAGAGTCAGCAGATGCATCCCTTTCTGGGTGGCTGGCTTTGGAGACTACTCAAGCATCTTCTTTCTGCAGTGCTGCAACACTGCAGACCCAACCACTCTGCCAGTCCATCTTGCATTCAAATCAATAAATACTTAAGGAATGCTATCCACTAAGTCCGATGCTGCACACACAATGGGGCAACATGATGGGCACAAGAGTGGACTTTGGAGACGGATGGATCTAGATTCAAGTCCTAACTCTACCAATGACTAGCTACATAGCTTCAGCAACATTACCTTCACTGAGCCACAGTATCCTTGTCAGGAAAATAGGGACAATAATGATAATAGAGCTGTTGGGAATTAATGCATATAAAGTACTTGACATATTGACTAGCACACAACAAGGGTCCCCAAAATTGTAGACATGCATATATAAGGTACTCACAGTGAAATAAAAAGATTTCCCTCTAAAGAGAATAAAGCTCCCCCTACATGTTGGTCCCTTGTTTGCAGACCGGTACCTCCATACCTGGGAAAAGGTGAATCTGTGTGTTGCTTGTCCAATTCCCCGCTCATTGCTCTTCTGGGCAAAGGAGTCCTTGGGTGCCTGTAGAACAAGTGTCTCCACATTCTCAATATGGACACAACCCTGAGAAGGGGGAAAACATAGTTGTCACAGAAGGAAATATTCCTGGGTATTGCATCATTGTACCTCAGATCCTCTCTTCTCAGAAACTCACCTGATCTTCCTGTCGTTCCAACTCTGAAGGTAACAAGGGCCTGACCCTCAGGTATACTTTCACCTTCTCCGTACTATCCTCAGATGGAGCCTGTGGCAGAATTTCAGGCCAGAACCACAGATTAATCTCAGCAGTTACTTAAGATGGGCAAACATAACATAGTTCCTGGGAATCACACTAACACTACCCCCATTCTACCTCAAATGTTTGTGTGCAGCTACTCTTTGGTTCCATAATCATTCCAATCCACATGGACTTTTCACTACTTTATCACCCTTCCCTGTCTCTTCAGTATCCTGAATATGTGGCGCCACGCTGATTATCTGAGTTAGAAGTGGTTGACCAGTAGGAAAACCAGCCTGTGATATTAAGGCACAGCACAGTAGTTAAGCACCTTGGAGGCAGACACACCTGAATTTGAATCTCAATTCCATCATTTAATAATTTTGAGACCTTGAACAAGTTCTTTAAATTTCTTTGCCTCAGTTTCCTCATCTATAGAATGGGGTTAATAGTAGCACCCACCTCATCCATTCAACAGATATTTAGAGATCTGTCTACTATGGTCCAGGAACTCTGGTAGTCCACAGTGAGGGACACTATCAAGGCTCCTGCTTTCATGAATTTTCTCTATAAGTCGAGACTTCTGAGTGGAGCTGTTCTCAACCAGGAGCATTTGCCTCCCAAGGGACATTTAGCAATGTCAGGTGAGGTTTCTTGGTTGTCACAAGTGAGAAAGAGCTACTGACATCTAGTGAGTAGAGGCCAGGATGCTGCTAAACATCTTACAATGCATAGGACAGCCAGCCCCCTATAACAAAGAATTATGTGGCCCCAAATGTCAATAATGGTGCAGCTGAGAAACCTAGCTTAGCAGAAAGGCTCCATAAATGGAAGCTGTGGCTGACATTAAAACCTGAATGTTGGGGCTGGCCCCATGGCGTAGTGGTTAAGTTCAGCACACTCCACTTGGACAGCCTGGGTTCAGTTCCTTGGTGCAGACCTACACCACTCATTGGTGGCCATGCTGTGGTGGTGACACATAAAAAATCCCCAAAACCTGAATGTACATTCCACCTACTTGATGGCAGTATGACCCTGTGCAAATTATTAACACATCTGGGCCTCACAGTGAAGGAGAGATAACTGTTAGCCTTTCCTCATAGGATTACCTGAGAGTATGCACTTGAGGGTGTTTCATCAATGCAATGCAAATAATAGTTCTTATGGATACACAACTCTACATTTTTTATTCGTCCTGCTCTTAATTTTGAATTGATCATTCAGACCCTCAAGATTGCTGGGTTTTGACCTCATACTACTCTGTACGGACAACTAGTAGGCTGAGGATATCACTCTCTGCCCCCAAGCCACTGAAGGGGAGCAGAATACGCCACCCCAAAATGTGTCACTTTGGCATGTGGATTATTTTGAGCTGAAGGCAATCGTGATCCAGCAGACTTGAGAAAAACTTTTACCTCTCCCTTAACTGCCTAAAAGATTTTAGGTAGGGAGCCTGGCCCAGAAAGAGAGCTATTACCAGAGGTAACTTTTTATCTGAAAGACTTACCTACATGGCAGGGCAAACATCTGATTACCAAACATCTGCTCTTATCTTCCTGTGAATTGCCCTGCTCCCCTTTGAAGCCCCAGGCCCTTATACCATTCCTTAGCTCAGGATGGCACATAAGCCTCAATTGCCTGACTGCCTTGGGTCTCATATTTCTCTGGGGTTCTTGTAGTACAAAATTAAGTTTGTTTTTCTCCTATTAACCTGTAAATTTAGTTATTAGAACAGCTGAAGAACCTAGAAGTAAAATTTTTTCTGCCACTCTCCAACTCCTTTACCTGCTGCTTGTCCTCTAGGGAGGCGGAGATGACAGAGCAGTCTGACAGCAGGTCCTTGCGTACCACAGACCCCAAATCTGCAGCTGTGGACTCAAACATGGGGGAGACTACGACCTCCTCATCTGACAGCAAGCCGGCTGGCGGAGAAAGGATCCCTTGCGACATGACAGCAGGGGCAGCTTAGGTCTAAAAATAGACAAGGGTGGGTAGGGAGGAGAACCTTAAGGGACAGAGGGGCTGCAAATTCTAGGTTAAGAAACAATTCCTTTGCCCCAGGACATCTTGGTCTCGCTGCCTGAATTCCTGGTCCCTGTTCCCTTCAACTACCAGCAGAGGGAAAAGGGATGAGAGGAGTTAATCATTTAATCCAATCTGAGGCGGCAGGTCCGACCGCGAACAGGAATGAACAGATATCTGACTCCAAAAGCAAAAGGCCACGATCTAAGTAGGGGGTGCCTCACCCACCGGTGTTGTTGAGGTGGTCTCGCTAAGCTAGGCTCCTTCTCCAACCTCGGCCAGAGGCCCACAGTGAGCAGAGAGGGATTAAAAAAAGGGATGGCGGCAGCTCCGCTTTCTGAAAGCCTATTCCGCGAGGGCAAGAGGTGGCATCCCAGCTGGGCTCCAGCACAGTTCCACACTCACCTGAAGACGCGACACTTGTTCCTCCTCTGGTACCGACTCACTCACACTCCGCCACCGAACCTTGACTTTCGCCGCCGAACCTGGACTTTCGCTGCCAGAGAGCACAACTCCGCCCACGAGGCACACCTTTTGTTACTGATACAATGTTTTAAATTACGCGCTGCGTTCGCTCGGCCAATCAGATAGCGAAGCTTGCAGCTACCAATCAGAGCAAGGAAAGGGGGCGGGCCGGGCCGCGCTAGACCGTTTGCTTGGGGGCTTGACCTCTCCGCTTTAATATGGGTCCGGGTTACCAACTGTCGGAGTTTGGAGTTGGGTCGCCTGGAATTCTTCTCTCTTAACACTTTTTCTTGAACCCTAGGTATTTCTTTTCTAAGAAGCCTAAAGGAAATCCTGAGGCTTCGGCCGTCATCCTCATTCCTTCCCAAGAGCGCACAAGAGACCTGGTTAGGGTGCTTGTTCTTCGCAGGTCGGGGCGGGAAGACTCCATTTCCCAGGAGGCACCGCAAACAAACGCCCAGACTCTGCTTCCCAGAGTTCCCCGGGTTTCGGCCCCGCTAGACGGTCTCCCTTCCTGGGTTGGAGACTTCGGGGCCAAGATGGCGGCAGGAACGGGTAGTAAGTATCTGCGGTGCTTTTGCGCGGAAGGCCTTTGTAGAGGCGAGGCCAGGCAGCAGATTTCTGTCACATGCTTAGAGAGTAGGAGCAGTGATTTGCCTGAGAGCCCAGGGTCTTCAGAGACCTTCGCTCGACGGTGTTGTGAAGGCCAACCAGCGGTGTTGTCTTGTGTCTCAGGGAGGCCGCTGAGATTTGAGAGAAGCAGCTCAGCGAATCCTTATGTGTTGGGGAGCTCTGCGGGGTGAGAGAGAAGTGTGCTCTAGAGACTCGGGCGCGCAGGTGAAGAAATGTTGTGAGCCACACGGAGTGGCCAGCATTCATTTTTTGACCCACGTTTGTGAGGCCCATACTCCATCTGCTAGAGAAATGGGGGTATTTTAACCGTGAGCTTTTTGTGCCACTGGGAAAATTGCATTTCTTGCGTCTCAGCCATTTTTGTCTGTTTCATGGATGAAAAAGGTTCTTTAGGCCCAACAGCTAAAGGGAGGAATTAGTGAAGGAAGTAAACAAGTTTATGCTAAGAAGGAGGCGGGACAGTAGGGGAGGTGGCGTTGCGAATCGCGGGAAATAAGCCTTTGCGTTCAAACTGGAATAAAGTATTCTTAAAACTGGGCCTTTCGGGAGAACTGCCTTATCTTAATCTGACACTCCTTATTTATTATTATGATTATTATTTTTTATAAAGAAAAGGAGCCATGGCACTTGAAGAAATAAAATCTTCCGCCAGATATTCAGAGTGCAATTCAAATACAATGAATAGATACCGCCCCCGTGGTTATGTTTTACTATGAAACATATGAAAATCAAGATTTGGTGATAGTAGCTTGTTTTGTCCTTACAAATTGGGATGTTTTGTATTAGGCTTCTAGTCCTCCCTTTGGGGCTTAGAACTACTCTACTGTTTCACTGGTTGTCTCTAAGCCTTCTGTCCTTTCAGAACACAAGCTGCTGAGTACTGGCCCCACAGAGCCATGGTCTATCCGAGAGAAGCTGTGTTTAGCATCTTCTGTCATGAGGAGTGGAGATCAAAATTGGTAAGATATCTAGGATGTCTGCTTTCTTGGGTCTTAGAAACTGTTGGGTATTTTTTTACATTGGTGGATTCCTATAGTTAATTATACTAACCTTTAAGTGTTTATTTTTTAACAGCTTTAATTCACATACCGTAAAATTAACCCAGTATCTTCACAGAATTTAGTGTATTCACAGAGTTGTGCAACCATCACCACAGTCTAATTTTAGAACATTTTCTTTACCCCTAAAAGAAACCTCTTACCCCTTAAGAGTCACTCTGCCATCTCCTCACCATCTCCCTAACATCCCTCCCCCCATCCCTAGGCACCCACTCATCTACTTTCTGTCTCTATAAATTGCTTGTTTTGGACATTTCATGTAAATGGAATCATATAATTTGTGGCCTTCTGTAACTGGCTTCTTTCACTTAGTGTAATGTTTTTCGAGGTTCATCCAAGTTGTAGCATGTATCAGTACTTTATTCCTTTTTTTATGACTAATATAATCCATTGTATGGGTATGCCACATTTTATTTATTTACTCATGAGTTAATGAACATTTGGGTTGTTTCCACTGTTTTGATGGTTATAATTAATGCTGCTATAAACATTCATGTATGAGGTTTTCAGTTCTTTTGAATTGAGAATGGAATTGCTGGGACATATGGTAACTCTATGTTTAACTTTTTGGGGAACTGCTAAACTATTTTTAAAGGGGCCCCACTGGTTTACATTCCCACCAGCAATAAATGAGGGCCCCAATGTCTCCTTGTGCTTGACAACACTTACTGTCTTTTCGGTTATGTCCATACTAGTGGGTATGAAATGGTATCTCATTGTGGTTTTGATTTGCATGTCCCTGATGACTAATGCTGAGCGTCTTTTCGCATGCTTATTGACCGTTTGTATATCTTCTTTGGAGAAATGTCTGCTCAGATCTTTTGATTTTTTTTATTGAGTTTTAAGAATTCTTTGTATATTTTGGACACAAATCCCTTGTCAGATAGATGATTTGCAAATATTTCTCTTATTTTGTGTGTTGACTTTTCACTTTCTTGATTGGTATTGTTTACAGCAAAAAAGTTTTTAGTTTTGATATGTCCAGTTTGTCTATTTTTTCTTTGTTGCTTGTGCTTTTGGTGTCATAGTTAAGAAACCATTTATTTCTATGTTTTCTTCTAAAAGTATAGTTTTATCTCTACACATTTTAGGTCTTTGATTCATTTTTGAGTTAGTTTTTGTGTATGTTGTAAGGCAGAGGTCTCTCTTGCATTTAGGTACCCAGCTGTCTCAGTACCCAGTTTTTGTTGAAAAGACTATTCTTTTCCTATTGAATTGTCTAGGCACTCAGTATTTCTTTTTAAGTACCAGAAAGTAAGACTGTGGTTTCCAATCTTTTTTGCTACCAGGACATACCCCTTTTCATTTTATTTTATTTTATTTTATTTTATTTTATTTTATTTTATTTTTTGAGGAAGATTAGCCCTGAGCTAACTACTGCCAGTCCTCCTCTTTTTGCTGAGGAAGGCTTGCCCTGAGCTAACATCCGTGCCCATCTTCCCCACTTTCTATGTGGGACGCCTACCACAGCATGGCGTGCCAAGCGGTGCCATGTCCGCACCCGGGATCCAAACCAGCGAACTCCAGGCCGCTAAGAATTAGAGCGTGTGAACTTAACCGCTGTGCCACGGGGCCGGCCCCCCCAACCCCCCCCGCCCCCGTTTTCATTTTTTTTTTTTAAAGATTTTATTTTTTTCCTTTTTCTCCCCAAAGCCCCCCAGTACATAGTTGTATATTCTTTGTTGTGGGTCCTTCTAGTTGTGGCATGTGGGACACTGCCTCAGCGTGGCTTGATGAGCAGTGCCATGTCCGCGATCAGGCTCTAAGGACAACTTTAATTGTCTTAAACCTTGTAATTAGTTAATATACAAATTCGTGTTTATATATATATCTTTACTACTTTAACCATTCAAATGAATTTACAAAAGCACTATTACTGTTCACACTTAGCATTTCTGCAACTTTATATATTTTTCAAATAACTTTTCTAAGGTGAAACCAGTATATTCTGGTAGCAGCTATTCTTTTTTTTGCAGAGGGGGAGATTCGCCCTAAGCTAACATCTGTTGCCAATTTTCCTCCTTTTTCTTTATCTTTCCCCCCAAAAGCCCCAATACATAGGTGTGTATAGTTGTAAATTCTTCTGGTTCTTCTCTGTGAGCCACTGCCATGACATGGCTACTGACAGACGAGTGGTGTGGTTCTGTGAATGGGAACTGAACCCAGGCCGCTGAAGCGAAGTGCACCAAACTTTAACTGCTAGGCCGTCAGGGATGGCTCTAGGTAGCAGCTATTCTTGGGCCAAATTAAATGGTAAACCTCAAGACAAAATGAATCATACTAATTTGATAAATGACAGCCTGAACTTAAATATAACTCAACTCAGAGGCTGGCCCCATGGCCAAGTGGTTAAGTTTGCCAGGGTTTCACTGGTTTGGATCCTGGGTGCAGACCTAGCACTGTTCATTAGGCCACGCTGAGGCAGCGTCCCACATAGCTCAACTAGAAGGACCTACAACTAGAGTATACAACCATGTACTGGGGGTGCTCTGGAGAGAAGAGAAAAAAAGGTAAGAAGATTGGCAACAGATGTTAGCTCAGGTGCCAATCTTTAAAGAAAAAAAAAGATATGTATATAGCTCAACTCAAATATAAACTGAACTCATTTTTCTTTTTTTTTGGTGAGGAAGTTTGGGCCTGAGCTAACATCCGTTGCCAATCTTCCTCTTTTCCCTTGAGGATGATTGTCCCTGAGGTAACACCTGTGCCAGTCTTCCACTATTTTGTATTTGGGATGCCACCATAGCATGGCTTGATGAGTGGTGCTGGTTCCACACCCTGGATCCAAACCTACAAACACCCGGCCGCCGAAGCAGAGTGTACAAACAGTATGCCACTGGTCCAGCCCCTGAACTCATTTTTAGACAAAACACCAAGTAAATAGAATCCAATCTGCATATTTCTTCACATTTTTATTAGAAAAACAGTATATGAACATTTAAGTAAAACTTTGAAATTTTAAGGTGTATTTATTTTTTGAGGAAGTACTAAGTCATAGGTTCAAAATGATACACAATGTCTTCCTCCCATCACTGTACCTTATCTCCCTAGTGTTAGCAATTTCTTGTGTGTCTCTTGCATTAATTTTGTATACATGAGCAAATATATATTTTCTTTTTCCCTCTCCCTTCCTGAACACAAATGATTATAGACTATACGTACTGTTCTTTACCTTGCTGCTGCTGCTTCTCTGTTTTTAACTTAGTACTGTATCTTAGAGATCATTGCATATCTGTATATGAAGTTTTATCTCATTCCCTTTTTTCTTTTTTTTTGGCAGCTGCATGTTTTAGGGATATACCATAATTTGTTTAAATGGTCTCTGTTGATGGACATTTGTTAATAGAAATAATAACCTTGCATAATTGTGTATAAATTATATCTAAAACTGAAATTAGAGTTATTGGATCAAAGAATATATAAGTTTATAAAGTTTGATAGATATTTTCAATTGCCTCACTCAGAAATTGTTTCAATTTATACTCCCATTGGTAATATATCAGAGCACATGTTTTTCTATGCCTTGGCTCATAGAATGTGTTGTTAGATGGTTTTGATCTTTGACAGTGTTATAAAAGATGAGAAATAGTTCTCATATTTTTCATTTGCGTTTATCCTATGATGAGTGAGGTTGAATATCTTCATGTGTTAAAGAGCCACTTGTATTTCCTTTTCTGTAACTGCTTTTTCCCTTTTTGTTATTTGATTATTAGTCTTTCTCTTTAATTTCTGGGGACTTCTTATATATTACAGAGATTAGCCATTTGTCTGAGCTATGAGACGCATTTGTTTTACTAATGTGCCATTTGCCTTTGCTTTTGGTGATATTTTTACATTAAGACTTATAAAATATAGCTTACTTATTAATAATTTTCTTTTACAACTCCTGGATTTTGGGACATAATTAGAAAGTTCTTCCCTAGTCTGAGATTATAAAATAATTCTATGATTTCTTCTAGTACTTCCATGGTTAAATTTTTTTAAACATTTAAATCATTGATCCATGTGGGGGTTTTCTTGGTATACGGCGTAAATTATGGGTCGCACTTTATTTTTTGCTGATAGCCATCCATTTAACAATGTTAAATTACTTCTTATAAAGGAAAAGAGCTCTGATACCATTATCCAACACAAAATTTAAAAACTTTTTTCTTTTTTAAAATTATGAAATATTTCAACCACCTAGAGAAATGTGGAGAATAATAGAGTGCACGTGTACCTGTTACTTGGACTTAACAAATCTTGATATTTTGTCATATTTCCCTCAGATCTTTTTAAAGAAAAACAGACACAGTTGAAGCCCCTTTTACAGTCTTCTTTCATCCCATTCCAGTCCAACTCTCTTCAATTTTGCCTATTTCTTTCTTTGTCTTTATACCGACAACTTTTCTAAAGGTTGTGTGATTGCATCATAGCAAAAAATCGTCATTTTTTTTCAGTTAATATTATGTTATAAATATATTCCATATCACCACATGTATTTCATAACTATTTTTATGAACTGTTTAATTTCATAGAGTTGAAGTGCCATAAGTTAAGCATCGTCTTGCAGGTGTTTAGGAAAAACCTAACTGTTCATAGTCTAATCAAATCTACATGGTGCTGTCTTCTTGGTGCTTCCTTCTTTTGTTAAATTATTTCCTTATATTGCATTCCTAGGAGCTCTCTTAGTGGATCAAAAGATAACTTTTTTGGGTCTGGACTGTATTACAAATTGCTTTTCAAAAGGCAAATCTTTTCTAAAAGAACTAAAATCAACATAAAAATATTTTCCAAAATGAACAGAAATGGTACCTTACTGGGTTCTAATACCTTCACTTCACCCAGGAGATATATCACCTAGGAAAACTATTTAGCAATGACTCTTTCCTTCTAAACAACTTTTAAGCAGTTGTGTCGTTTTCCATAGTCACATATTCCAGAATACTTTACAGTGGCAGTTTTTTATTCCAAAGTTTGGTCTTCAAACCTTGAACTCTCAGCATATGTTCCCTCCTTTTTTTTCTATTTGATGGGTAATAAGCCTTTTCTCCTTTTGCAGGGTATCAGTTAGCAGAGCAATCAAGCCCTTTGCAGAACCTGGCCGCCCTCCAGATTGGTTCTCTCAAAAAGTAAGTTCCCTATACCTCTGAGATGGCCATGGATTGTGTGTTCTTATAAAATTTCCAAGGTAGGTCAGATGTGTAATCAGGGTTAGGATTGTATAGTCAGTTTCTTAGATGTATTGATGTTTATTTTGGCTTTGTAATTTAATGAGAATTAAAGCCCATCTGTTAATTTACAGAAATCTAAAAAAATTGTGGAGGCAGATAATATAATCATCTTTGTCAGGAAAGAAAAATAAGTTCCCAAGCAAGTGTTCTTTTAGAGCAGTCTTTGAAATGTGAAGTGGGTTCCCTTCCAGGCCCTGCCCTTTAGTCACAAGGCTTTTATACCATGAAAAGGGAGAATAGTTGAGAATACTTTTTCGTTTTTCCCACTATTTGTCAATCCATCCATGTATGCTCGTATTACAAACTGTTCTTGTCAGTGTAGCATAACAGTTAAGAGCTCAAGCTTAGGAGTTAGATAGATTCAGTTTCAATATGACTCCACTTAAAAACTTTGGACCATGATCCTCAGTTTTCTCAGTTTATCCCTATTTCACAATAGAGATAAACTTTGCTTCAGGATTGTTGTAAAGATTAATTGAGGTAATACCTGTAAAGCATTTAGCACAGTGCCTTGCTTAAAGTGACTACTCAGTAGATAGGAGCTATAAATATATTGGCTGTTAGGTTGTCTTTCCTCAAATACACAAATTCCAGGCCAGGAGACTCCCTTTTCTGTGTCCTGGTATTGATTATTTTGAACTGATTTGATTGCAAAGTAATGTCCCTCTTAGAAACCACTTACATCTTACATATAGCCCCCTTTTCTAAACCTTAGTCTAATATGTTGAAATTTTGAAAGGTCATTCCTTTCCAGGCTTGCTGATCATATTCACTTTTTTTCTTCATAGCATTGTGCTTCTCAGTACTCGGAGCTTCTAGAGACCACTGAGACCCCAAAGTGAGTACAAAGCCAGGCACTTAAGCCAAATCTTTTTTTTTTTCTGAGGAAGATTAGCCCTGTTCTAACTACTGCCAATCCTCTTTTTGCTGAGGAAGACTGGCCCTAAGCTAATGTCCATGCCCATCTTCCTCTACTTTATGTTTGGGATGCCTACCATAGCATGGCTTTTGCCAAGCGGTGCCATGTCTGCACCCGGGATCGGAACCAGTGAACCCTGGGCCGCCGAGAAGCAGAACTTGCGAACTTAGCCACTGCGCTACCGGGCTGGCCCCAAGCCAAATCTTTTTAGTGGAGAGTGTTTACTGAGGAAATCTGATTTATATCTATTTATATTACTGGGTGATAAAAGTATAGCAGAAGTTGTCTATGGTTAGGTCATGGAGGAGGCTCAAAGAAAGCAAGTGGGAGTGAGAACAAATGTTCTCTTGTTCAAATGTATGTATCTTGTTTTTTGTTTTTTAATTTTCCACAGACGGAAAAGAGGTGAAAAGGGAGAAGTGGTAGAAACTGTTGAAGATGTCATTGTTCGGAAACTGACTGCTGAACGAGTTGAGGAACTAAAGAAAGTGATAAAGGAAACCCAGGAAAAATATAGGTACTTATTAGAGAGAATGCCAAATGGGTTGGGAGAGGCAAAAGAGGCTGACTTCTGATACTCATCAGAATTTTTTAAATAGCGGATTAAAAAACCCATTCTACTTACCTCTCTTTCTTCCTTACAGACGGCTGAAAAGAGATGCAGAACTAATTCAAGCTGGGCACATGGACAGCAGACTGGATGAGCTTTGCAATGACATTGCGATGTGTGTTATATTACATTGTTCTTCTATCTACCTCCTTTCTTTTTACTCCCTTTCTTCCTCAAGTAATCTGGCTTATTTCCTTCATCTTCCATCCCTTTAGACTTGAGAGATTCTAGAAAGGGAAAGCTGCAGAGTGGCCTGGTAGCTGGGAGGGGGATGTGAGTCCTGGAAAGTAATGTGATGGAACATTTCAATGTGAGAACATAACTTAGTCCTAACTTAAAAGTGGCTCTAGTTTGCCTGGGTAAAGAACTGGTAGTTAGGGGCCAGCCCTGTTTAAGTTCATTGCTCTGTTTTGGTGGCCCAGGGTTTCACTGGTTCAGATCCTGGGTGCAGACCTAGCACCGCTCATCAAGCCATTCTGAGGTAGCGTCCTGCATAGCAGAACTAGAAAAACTACAGCTAGAATATACAACTATGTTCTGGGGGGCTTTCGGGAAAAGAGGAAGAAAATAAAAGAACTGTTAGGCAGTGTACTCAAAATTCCCTGTTTTGCTGATAAAGATTCCTTTTTAGGCCTTTCCTTCAGAAAGTGCTAGCCTGGCAAAAAATTTCCTTGTGAGAGCACTGTGAGGAGGAGCTAGAGCTGGTTAGGATCTAACCCTTAATTCCTTCTTCAGGAAGAAAAAATTGGAGGAAGAGGAGGCTGAAGTAAAGAGGAAGGCTACAGATGCTGCATATCAGGGTAAGCTGAACCTAGTGACTGTTGAGCAATTGACTATGCAGTACTGCACACTAATGAAAATTGAAGACTCTTTTGTAACAGAATCTACTAATTCCAATTTACTTGCATACTTTTCTCTGTCATCTTCTCTTTTACCAGAATAAAAATATCCCCTTTTGTCCAGGAGGAAGCTCTTAGAAAATTAGCTCTGCTCAGATCTCACTAGACTTTGTGTCCTTTTAGGACAAAAGGCTTGGTAATAAGACACTGAACATAATTAAGATTTTAGAAGTCAAAGGCCTGTAAAAAGATTGAGAATAGCTCAGTCGTTGGATAAAGGGAGGAAGTTAAGCATTTGTAACTCTAGGAATACATGCTTTGAGCTAATGAGGTCGTTTTCTCTTGTTAAAACAAAGCAGAATCCTAATAAGTTGTTGAAGAGGATATTGAGAGGTATTTAAATCACTTTCCTACTCCAAGGACCTTTGGGATAGCTAGTTAAGTGAATTTGCTCAGTGTAAAAATTACTCTTGGGAAAAGTCAGGCTAAAAAGTTACCTACCTCTCAGAAGCGTTAAAGAAAGCTTTCTAATCCGAACTCATAATGCTACTTTAGTAATGCAGCATCCTTATTTGTCCTTTATTATGTAATAGCAGAGTAATGTTTAGTTTCATTTATTTAATCTTGAAGACTTAGAAATTGTTCTCTTATATGTTCTAGCTCGTCAAGCAGTAAAAACACCCCCTCGGAGGTTACCCACTGTGATGGTCCGCTCTCCTATAGATTCTGCCTCCCCAGGAGGTGATTATCCACTTGGGGACTTGACTGCAACCACTGTGGAAGAGACGACCTCTGGGGTGAGTATATTTCCATCTGCAGGAATTAATCAGCAAAGGGACAATAAGCCAGCAGAGAGCTGAGTAATGAGGAAACCACTTTTGGCCTAGAGGCAACTTCCTCTCTTGGTGTGAATGTTAAAGACTTAATTTACCATGTTCCATGCTCTAAGATAAGGATGGACCTAAAAACATTGAGGTTTTTGACCTTTTGAGAGATAGGTAAAAGACTATGTAAAAGAATTGTTTGTAAGTGTACTAGTCTTATGAAATTCCTGATGAAATAAGGGGCAATTTTCTTGTAAATATAATAATTGCTGGTGGGAAAGGAGTTTGTAAAAGGCAGGTTGGTGGAATGGTTGGCTCATTGTGGGTTTGAATGGGTGGAAGAGAAAAAATTGTGGGCAAGAAAGGTGTGGCTGAGAGTAGGAGGGGTAGAGGGTTTTTGGGCATTTCCATTCAGCACTAATAAAGTAATAGTTAGACACACTAACCCATCCAGATTAGTAGGGAACCTTCCAGAGTTTGAGAAGTCAGATAAAGGTTCTCTGTTGTCTCTTAGGTAACCCCTGGGACTTTGCCGAGTACCCCAGTCACCTCGTTTCCTGGGATTCCTGACACCCTTCCTCCAGGCTCTGCACCCTTAGAAGCCCCCATGACCCCAGTAACAGATGATTCACCCCAGAAAAAGATGCTTGGACAGAAAGCAACTCCACCCCCCTCCCCTCTGCTGTCAGAGCTCTTGAAGAAGGGCAGCCTCCTGCCTACTAGCCCCAGACTGGTATGGAGACTTCTGTGGGTGTTTGAGAGCTGTGGTGATTTAGTACTTTGGAAGGGAGTGCCTGGGACCTAAAATATGACATGGAAAAAAAAAAGTTCAAAAGAGGACGAGATCTCCTAGTTAAATATTAATTAAAACGAAATTAAAAAACCTAAAAATTAAAAACCAAAAACAAAAAACAGTAAGTTGATAGTATCCTTGGGTCCTGAGGTATCTGAAACCCAAATTATCTTGGTTCTCTTCTCCAGAGAACTCTTGTCAAATAAGTTTTGAAAATTAGAGTTTCCCGTGGGTCTGAAATTATTCTCTTTGGATATTAACTTTTAGTTTCATGAAGTTTGGTCAACTGCTGGAGCGTTTTTGGGAAGTGGTAGTAAAGGAAAGCTTGAGTGTAGCCTTCACCTCTATTCTTCCTTGGTAGGTCAATGAGAATGAAATGGCTGTGGCTTCTGGCCACCTGAACAATACAGGTGTCCTCCTGGAGGTAGGCGGGGTCCTTCCCATGATACATGGTGGGGAGATGCAGCAAACAGCCAACACTGTTGCAGCCTCCCCTGCTGCCTCAGGTAAGTCGCCACTTTTCTGTTATCTGCTTTACTTTAAAGATATTGAACTTGACATTGACTGCCATTGGTTTCTAGCCTTTGTGACTAAGCAACTGTCAATCTTAAATATAAAGCCCAACCCGGTGCTATTTTACCTGTTAAACCATATAGCGCTCCACATTGTAAATCCTTTCCATCTTCAAAATAATGATAGCCCTGGATGACCACAGCATAGATATTGATGAGAGCAATAGTGAAGTTAATAGTGAAGCTGCTTCTCTGGGGCTTATAAAATCATGGAAGAGTGCTAGAGAGATCTGAGATTATAGAATAGGGGGATGAGATTTGGAACCAGAGAACTGGACTTGAGTCTTAGGCCTGCCACACACTAGCTTCGTGACCTTGGATTGGGTGAATGAACTCTCTAGTCTCAGTTTCCTCTTTTATTAATTGCAATGAATGTACTTCACAGGGATGTAGTGAGAATTAAATAAGGTAGAAAATGCAAAATGAAAAAAAAAAGCTTTGCAATGTACCAAACAAACATTAGATACTGGTATTTGAATGGTGTTGAATTTGGGTGGTTTACAGCATGCTTACCTTCAGCAGAAGTGACAGATTTATTCATACCAGTTTTTTGTGTGTGGGTGGGGGTGTTTTTTTGGTTATTGTTTAATTTTCTTCTGAGAAAAAAATCACCACCCATTTCTCGTATACATTGTGTGGTCTAGTGCTTTGGGTCATTCCTAACTGGGCAGGTTTTAAGTAAGTTTGGAGAAAGTAAGGATATAGATAATAAGCTTATTCAACAGAGGAATTGCTTTCATCCTTTGAGACTAAAAGTTTTCTTGGTTGAATCTTAAAATGGCTATTGCTGCTTGTTCATGTGCTTTCTTTTTACCTCATTTTGTCTACCTCTTTGTCTGTTAGGTGCTCCCACTCTTTCCCGGCTTTTAGAAGCTGGTCCTACACAGTTCACCACACCTCTTGCTTCCTTCACTACTGTTGCCAGTGAACCTCCAGTTAAACTTGTGCCACCTCCTGTAGAGTCTGTGTCCCAGGCTACCATTGTCATGATGCCTGCGCTGCCAGCACCATCCTCTACTCCGGCTGTCTCCACTCCTGAGAGTATAGCTCCAGGTGCGTCCCTGACCCACGCCCTGAGCAGCCACTAGGTCCAAAATTTCATCTTGAGCTTTAGTTAAAGAAAAGTGACCAAGTGCATCAGCTCCAATTCAGATACTTCTGTTCTCTTCTCCATGGATATATGCCATCTTTATCCTTAGGAAAACAAGCATGTGAGAAGAGGTGGGTGGGCATTTATGTGTTGGGGGAAGAACACTAAGTATACATATAAGTGGGCTTGAGAATGGGTTCTCACCTTAACTTTCTAGAGAAAGCTATAGAGAAGAAAACATAGGCAGATGTAAGATAACTTTTTTTGAGCTTTAGTGTATGAGTACTTGACATTTGTCTGCAGCCTTGGCCTGATCTCCAGGTGGTCACTTAGTACCAAATAAGCTTCTGAGATGCTTTTCTCTTCCTGTTACTCAGTGAGTCAGCCTGACACCTGTGTTCCCATGGAGGCTGTGGGGGATCCACATACTGTGACTGTTTCCATGGATAGCAATGAAATCTCCATGATCATCAATTCTATCAAAGAAGAATGTTTCCGATCAGGGGTAGCAGAGGACCCTGGAGGATCAAAGGCTCCCAGCATAGATGGGAAGGAAGATTTAGATCTGGCTGAGAAGATGGATATTGCTGTGTCTTATACAGGTGAAGAGCTGGACTTTGAAACTGTTGGAGACATCATTGCCATCATTGAAGACAAGGTAACTATTCAGCAAAGCCTAAAAGAATCTCTCATGGGTCCTACATAGGCTTCTCTCCTCAGCCTCTCCTTGCTTCTCATAGTAAGAATTATGTAAGCAAACAAGTCTTCTGCTTCTTCCCATCACCATCTCTGTAGTTTCAAAGCCCTTTGGTACTGACATAGTAGTTGTCTCCCCAGCCATCCTTATGTTACTAGTTTATACAGGACAGGTACCTGTCCATTGGTTGCTTCTACTACTTGGAGAAGATGGAGAGAGAAGCTGCAGATTCAGGCCATCTCATTTGGTGCTAACAGAATTGAGGGACTTGGGCTTCTTTCTGTGACTTCAACAGTGTATGTATTATGGGACAGGTAGATGATCATCCTGAAGTGCTGGATGTGGCAGCAGTGGAAGCAGCACTTTCATTCTGTGAAGAGAATGATGATCCCCAGTCCCTGCCTGGACCCTGGGAGCACCCTATCCAGCAGGAGCGGGACAAGCCAATGCCTCTCCCTGCACCAGAGATGACGGTCAAGCAAGAGAGGCTGGACTTTGAGGACACAGAAAACAAAGGAATTCATGAACTGGTGGACATCAGGGAGCCCAGTGTTGAGATCAAAATGGAACCTGCAGAACCAGAGCAAGGGATTTCAGGGGCTGAAATAGTAGCAGGAGTTGTTCCAGCCACAAGTATGGAGCCACCGGAACTCAGGAGTCAGGACTTAGACGAGGAACCCAGAAGTACTGCAACTGGAGAGATTGCTGAAGCAGATGTTTCCAGTGGGAAAGGCGATGAGACTCCACTTACAGCTGTAAAGACAGAGGTATTTAAGATCAGGGGCTGGAAGGATGGAGGGTTATACCTTAGGTAAGAAGTGACAGTTTAGGCCTTTGGTTTTCCTGTTTCATTCCTGAATTCTGACATGTTTGATGTGTCCAAGGCACATAAATGTGATCAGTACTATATATACTTATCCTATTCCTGTTAAGGTGACCATTAGAATCATGTTATGTGGGTAGAACTTAGAATTTCTTCTATGGTCTCATCATTGAAGAATAAAATTGTATAAGCTGTAGTGATTTACCAGTACTTAGGGTATTTGTTCTTTTTGGTCTTCAGGCATCCCCTGAAAGCATGTTGTCTCCATCACATGGCTCAAATCCCATTGAGGATCCTTTAGAGGCAGAGACTCAGCACAAGTTTGAAATGTCAGGTAAATAATGCCAGGAAATCTATATTCTGTAACTAACTTGAAATCGTTTGCTTTGGCTTTTGAGGGATTTTGTGGGTTGTGGGCAAGTAGAGGAGGCAGAATAGGTCAGCATGGAAAGGAGAGCTGCAGGGGATTATTGTCCATAGGAAGGGGAAGGCTAAGGTGGAAAAATCTTCAGGTAGTCTTTCTCTCCTCTGCAGACTCATTGAAAGAAGAATCAGGGACTATTTTTGGAAGCCAGATAAAGGTATTTCAGACTTTTCTTTATCCCTCTTGCTATGTGACTAGATTTCCCTATAGCGCTACCTTTTTCATGAATTTCAGTAAACTCCCATCCAGTTAAGGAGTTGCGTGGCGAAAAGCTGCAGTGGACAGTCAGGCATAGGGGGAGTTCTATGGCAACATGTGCTTCCCATCTGAAAGAGTTTGTGAATGTCACACAGACCTTTCTTTGCATATAATGCACAAAGAAGCTTTGATACATCCAAAGTGATTTGGAGTGAATAGGGATACCAGAGCCAGCGAGAACATATAAGAAATCAGATTATTAATTACACTATCCAGAGAAAAATCATTCAGCGTTTTCCTTTTAGAATTACTAAGCAGTAGTAATAAACAGACTTAAAGTAATGTGATGTGAGCTTGCTCCATCAGATGAGACACAAAATAAAACTATTTTTGATAACTTTGTACCCAGGGTCAGAGTTCCTCTCAAGAGCAAGGGGAAAGAAGGAACGCCTCTTAGCTTAGTCTTAAGTAAGTAGCTTTTTTTTTTTCTTCCTTTTAAAAAGATCCTGGGTCTTATTCTTTGTCCAGGTTCTGAATTACTTGATCAGTCAGTGTCTGTAAGTAGATGGTAGTATAAGTGATAGAGGTCTCAGTCAGGAAACAGTGTGAGGCCATTTTACAGAACTGAGCTAACCCAAAGACAGATCGTTTTTAATGACGCTTTGCTGGATAGCTTTGCTTGCATTTGTTGACTGGAGCACACTGTGTCTAAGGATGCCCCAGGTGAGGATGAGGAGGAAGATGGAGTCAGTGAAGTGGCCAGCCTAGAGGAGCCTAAGGAAGAAGATCAAGGAGAAGGCTATTTGTCAGAAATGGATAATGAACCCCCTGTGAGCGAGAGTGATGATGGCTTTAGCATACACAATGCTACGCTGCAATCCCACACACTGGCAGACTCCATCCCCAGCAGCCCTGCTTCTTCGCAGTTGTGAGTATCTGAGATTCTTTCTTTGAGGTCAAGGCAGTGAAGGTGAGAAGGAGGAGAGGATCTTTTCTTTAATCTTACTTTTTCTTCTTCCCTTTCTTGGCCTGGAACAAACAGCTGACAAGAAATAATTAGGACTTTTTTTTTGACTTATGCCTAGTGGGGCTCATATATTTCTTTTATTTCAGTTCTGTCTGTAGTGAGGATCAAGAAGCTATTCAGGCACAGAAAATCTGGAAGAAAGCCATCATGCTTGTATGGAGAGCTGCAGCTAATCATAGGTGAGTGGGCTTTACCAGTCAGTGGGAACATTTTCTTCTGCTGCTCCTCATTGTTGGTGACTAGAAAAAAGTCTGAGTTGGCTTATATGGGCCTGGGGGCATTGGCTCTTACAACTTTCAGCTGCTTAGATCAAGTTCCCTCACCTGTGCTTCTGGAGGATCGCTAAGTCAGTAATTGTACTTTATTCTTTTTGGACAGGTATGCCAATGTCTTCCTGCAGCCTGTTACAGATGATATAGCACCTGGCTACCACAGCATTGTACAGAGGTAAGCCATGATCTGTTCAGCATGCTGTCTTGCCTGAATTGTAAGTTGTCTAGGCTTGGTGGATTTTTGCTTTAGACTGTTAAGTTTAAAGCAGATGTTTTTTGCTGTGAGTAAGGGTGACCAATCATTTGGTCTGATCATTTCAGTGGCTGGATCACCAATGATAGTCTAAAAGAATTAACCCCCTTTATTACCTTTCTCAATACTTAATTTATAGACTGACTTTGGTTTTTGGGTTAAGTGCATGTTTTGGGGTGAGGGGTTAGCATTTGAGTCCTGCCAGCTAAGACTGCCAGGTTGATATGGTAATAATACATTCAGGGATCCAGTTGAGTCCTCTTCCCTTCTCTGTGCCATTTACCCCTGTTCTTTTTTTAGGCCTATGGATTTGTCAACTATTAAGAAAAACATTGAAAATGGACTGATCCGTAGCACAGCTGAATTTCAGCGTGACATTATGCTGATGTTCCAGAATGCTGTAATGTATAATAGCTCGGACCATGATGTCTATCACATGGCAGTAGAAATGCAGCGAGACGTCTTAGAGCAGATCCAGGTACTTTGAGGATCTTTAGTGTTTTAGCAAGGTTGAAATGCAAATACTCAAGGGAAGGATTCATATTGATGTTAGAAAGGGGTGCAGTGGCTTTTACTTGAAATAGCATCAGGAACACAGGAACATAAAATTTTGTTCTTGCTGGATTCATGTTGGTTTTCTCATGTTGGTTTGGTGAAAGTTGTGGGAGAATATGGCCATGCCCATGGCCTGCAGTCATGCATTCCTTAATGACGAGGATCCATTCTGAGAAACGCCTCATTAGGTGATATTTTTGTTGTGCGAACATCATAGTATATACTTACACAAATCTAGACGGTATAGCCTACTACACATTTAGGCTATATGTTACTAATCTTATGGGACCACTGTCGTATATGGAGTCCGTCACTGACCGAAATGTGCAGTGCATGACTATATTCAACCCTTCTTGGGTAATAGCTTTAGTTTCATGGAGTTTTTAAATAAAATTTTTATAAAATGCTGAATGTATATTTTTAAATTACATTAAGTATGTACCTAGCAGACAATCATCAGATAGAGTTTCTTTTCCCTTTTCATCACAGATAACCTATTTGTATCCTGCAGTTGCATTGCCAGGCACCCTTGGCATATTGAACTTGGGATATTGATCTTGAAGGGATGTTGTCTATCTCTGCAGTCTGCCAAATTACTTAAATTGCTGAATGATTTTTGGTTCATCTAGTTTTATTCTCTTTCTCATTATTAGAGCAGAGAGGTTTTTTGTTTTTTGTTTTTTTAAGGAAGATTAGCCCTGAGCTAACGTCTGCTGCCAATCCTCCTCTTTTTGCTGAGGAAGACTGGCCCTGAGCTAACATCCGTGCCCATCTTCCTGTACTTTATTCGTGGGATGCCTGCCACAGCATGGGTTGCCAAGTGGTGCTGTCTGCATCCGGGATCCGAACCGGTGAACCCTGGGCCGCCAAAGCGGAATGTGCACACTTAACCACTGTGCCACTGGGCCGGCCCCTAGAGTAGAGAGATTTTGATCCTATATTATAGCAAAAAAAAGTTAGAGCCCTTTGCATTTTCAGATTCTTTGTCATGCACAACTAGAATTAAAACCTAATATGCTGAACTTCTAATCAGTCAATATGTATTTGAATGCTGTTTGCAGAAGGATACTATACAGAGTCCTTCTTACAAAACCCAAGTTGTCTTAATTCTTCCCTACTGGATCAGGTCTCTAAGGCCAACCCTATTTCTTCTACAGCAATTCCTGGCCACACAGTTGATTATGCAAACATCTGAGTCTGGGATCAGTGCTAAAAGTCTTCGAGGGAGAGATTCTACCCGCAAACAGGATGCTTCAGAGAAGGTGAGGAGACCAAGAAAGAGCCTATGTGCTAGTGTTCACTGCCAGAAGTCTGAAGCATCCAAGGAACCTTGTGTTAGTACTTGGTATTGCTGGACTTCTACGTTCCAACAGTGTATAGACATGTAGATCTTAGAATGGTGGTGGTTTGCTTCCATCCAAACATCGAAGAAACTTGCTGTGACTGGAAGGCCCAGTCACATGGGAGAAATTGTGAGCTGAGTGAGTGAATTATTAATTCCTCTGAGAGTGTGCTCGCAAGGTGGGGGAAATGACTTAGCTTGCAGCAGTTGGGGACCATCAGTTCGTGTTCTAGAGGCATAATGGCCAGATTGCTTTTGGATCTCTTTCCTCTTGTTCTTGAGTTTTTAAATTTTGTCTTTGTGTGTGTGTGGTGCTTATGTCTCTGTCCTGAGGTTTGGGGTGCTTGCGGCTGAAAGTTTCCGTGGAACCTGATCAGTGTTTGTTTGTCCTCTAACAGGACAGTGTCCCCATGGGCTCTCCTGCCTTCCTTCTCTCTCTCTTTGTAAGTATTGAATGGCTGCAAGGGGCGGTGTTGTCACAAAGATTCTCAGCTCCTGCTGGGGGTGGGTAGCAGAGGGAAATTGAACATGCAGACTGTGGCAGTGTCTTGAACTTCTGTTTATTCAGGTCATGGAATAAGAAACTGTGTCGTCTTCCGCATTCCTGTCTTTCTGCATGTGTGTGTGTGTGTTCTGGGTAGGACTGTTTATGAGTTCCCTGGGCTGAAATAAGGTATTCTTGGTAAGGATCTAGGATGCACCTGCTCCTCATTTCTTGACTCCACCTTTTGCCAATTCTTTTCTTACAAGTGGAAGATTGCTTAGAACAGCAGCTGCTAGCTGGCTTTTTAAAAAATGTTCCTTATACCACCAGATACTCAGCACATAGTTCTTTTTGCTTTTTCCCTAATACTAAGTTGCAAGACTGATGCCTGAGACACAAATTTAAGATAAAGATCTCAGTAACAATGACCAATGCATACAATAGTGTCTGGTGGAATTAGAGATAAGCTTATTAGCAAAGATAGTCTAAAGACTTTCAGTCTTTTCCGCCATGAATTGAATGACTCTGTGACTCTCTGTTGTTCATTATGGGGCACTGAGGCATGATGTAATGGAAGGGCATCAGGCTAGAAAACCACATGATCTTAAATTCACCAGATTATCTCTTGGAGCCTTGTTTTCCTCATCTGTGTGATGGAGCTAATATAATGAGGTACCTGTCCAGCCTACCTCACAGGGATGTTGTGAGGGTAAAATAAGATAATAGATATGGAACTGGCTTGAAAAAAAATTAAAGTGCTATACAAATGCAAGGTGGTATTTTTATTCTTACTGTTGTCTCAAAGGCAACTTGTGTTCATGAGCTCTAAAAATTTTAGAGTCCTTGCCTGTTAGAAATGTAAAAATGGCCTGGCCCAGCAAAAGTGTTCACTAGTTCATCTCGCCTACAGGCCTCAGCCTGTACCACGGACAGAACACTATAATCTCCATTCTTTCTTGTTGGCCTGCAACAGTGACTCTGGATCCCCAAGCAATTGGCTGGCTGTTGCAAGGCTGGTTAATAGGATCTTTTATCTATTGAAGACAGCAAAATATTGCACAAGAGGAAGGAGCTGGGCTGCAGGGAGAGAGCAGCAGATGGAAAGAAGCCTTCTGATTGTCCTGATCTCATGGAAAACAACTGTCAGGAGGTGCTAGGGAACTAGTGCCAGGGTCAGTCTGCAGGAAAGGCCTTTCTTATAGGGACCAACAGCTGGACAGGTATGTTAGCCAAGAATCTCACTATCCACTGCCCTTTCTGACTCTCCCACCTTTCCTTTACTCTTCCTGTTCCTTTGTATATGATTTGGGGCCTGGGTGGGATGACTGATAGTCATTCTGTGGGACCCCAGGTAAACTCTGGCACCCTCTTTGGTGGGCAGGAGCAAGACTCTCTGTCCTCTGTTTCCTCTTACAAACTACTACCAGGTGCTTTTTAGCCTACCCTATGGGAAGACAGATATATATACCCCTCATTTCCTGGATTTTTCTGCTGATTCTCTTCCCCACTCCCCCAAAAAACCAAATCCCCAGCATTCTTGTTGCACCTTCTCTGTTACCTCCTAACCAACTCATTCATGCTGCCTTTCTTTGTTTGCCTCTCATTTAGGATGGGGGAACCCGGGGCCGTCGCTGTGCCATTGAAGCAGATATGAAGATGAAAAAATGAAGCCTCAGAGTATGCTCATCAGGCTGAACCTGAAATAGAAGTAAACAAGATAGAGCTTGGGCTTGTGGGCCCAGTTCCAGAAGTGGAAGTTACAGAAGAGGAGGCGCCTGGGCCATGTGACATGAACTGGGAAAATCTCTTTCAGAGAGTTGGAGTAACACAATTGCCTGTTTTAGGGCAAAAATCATGGGCTGTGTTAATGTCCTACTGTGTAGCTAGCAGATTGTAGCTAGTTTGTACTGTCTTGTGAAGTGTACAGACTTTTTTTAAAAAAACCCTGTGAAATGTGTATGTATACAATAAACTCTGAAAGAAAAGAAAACTCTAGCCTTGGTGTGTTCTTTGTGTGTGTGTATGTGTAACTTGTGATTTCTTCTGCATAATAACTTTCATCATTTGTGAGAGTGAGATTGTTAGAGGGGATAGTGGTCTTGTAGTATGAATTGTTCTTCTACAGCTCAGAGAAGGTAAGTAACCAAGATTGAATTTATAATTAATATTTTAAAGTGTTGCATTGTACAATAAAGACTATATTATTCAACTTTTCTTGAATTTTTGGGAAAACTTAAGGTTTTCAGAGTTCTGTTCCTGGCATTGTTTAAAGAAGATTTGAGCATGGATGTGGGTAGCACTGATTTTTATCCCGGACATTTGTCCTCCTTAATACTATCTTTGCAGGTGGTATTTCTGGGATAGTATTTTACTATTCCTTCTATCTTTTTCTCTGTGTAGGGTTCTTGTGTGTTTTAGAATTCATACCATTGATGTTTGAAGGCTAAACTCAGTTTAAGAGTTAGCAAATTTATCACCTGAGTTTATTCCCACTTCTCTTATTAAGTAAAAACTATCTCAGTGAAATGAATTAGTTAGAAGTCTTATTATAAAGAGATGGAGATTAATAAAGTATTATCTAGTACTTTGAGCCTTCTTGAGAAAGATGGGTTTTAGAAAGATGATTAGAAGTCACAGATCTTTTTGGCTTAGAACTAAAGCTTGTTAGGATACTAAGGAAATAGAAGATACAGTCCTTGTGAGGTGAGAGAAAGGAGTTCAGTCAATCTAGGAGTTAGTTAGAAAATTAAACAACTACAGGATATTCCCAAAACAGTCTGCAAACATGCATGTGAAGTAAGCAATGAAACCCTGAAGGTTGGAGAAGTTTGTGGAGGAGGTGGTCCATTAAAGGACACAGATTTTGAGTTGGTAGAGAAGGTGATGGATGAGCTTTAGCAACCTGAGTTGAAGGTATAGGCATCTGTGGTGGGAGCAATAAGGAGACCAATGTCATTAGAACGGATCATTTTAAGGAATAGTGAAGTACAGATAACTGGGCCAGTGGGACAAAATAGGGCTTAACGTATGTAGGACTTTGAGTGGCAGATTGAGAAATTTATATCTGAGGTGATAGTTACTGTAAAGCCTTGATTAGGGAGGCTGTCTGTTCAGAGTAGATTGGATTAAAGATAAATGACCAGGAGGCTGTGGCATTTATTTAGGAACAAAGGATGAGCATTGAGAAAAACTGGAAGAAAATTGGGAAGTAGACTTGCTTACTGAATACAAGAGAAGGAAGAGTCAAAACAGGATTAAGAAAATAGTGTTGATAAGGATAAAGAAATTGGGGAGAGCAAATGATTTTGGAGATATTCAGGAAGAAAAGTGATTTTAGTTTTAGAAATGCTGAGTTGAAGTAGGATAGGATACCTAAAGGGAATTGACTTTTGGGTACATGGGGAAGTGAGACCAGAATGCATATAAGAAGTAAAGGTGGAGAGATTTGGGAGCCACTTGAATAGAGATCAAAGTTGAAACCTCAGTTTTTTAAGGAAGCATGAATAAGGAAGCAGAGGACCAAGCAAGAACATAGAAGACAAAGATTTATTGAAAGTTGTAAAAGGTAGAGGACAAAGGGGTAAGAAAGCCAAGGTAGTGTAGTGTAATGAAAGCAAGGGAAGATATTTTAAAAACTTGATGCTGCGGTTCTCATTCTGAGAAGTCAGAGTTGGATATGACCAGAAGGATGCCACAGGTAATCTTAAGGTGTGCTTTGAAGAGTCAATGGTTGATAGGTTAAAAATGTCTATATGCTGAGAAAGAATCCTTTGTTCCTCAAATTTATTGCCTTGCCATTGAGTTTAAGGGTGATTTGGGATAGAGGACTTCTGTTCAGTTAGCTATGCTCTAGTTTTTTCTCTTCCAGTTGTTCTCATACTCTTTTGGAGTATGAGGAAATCCAAGAAAAAATAATTATTGGGTAACACTGTTTGACATGGGGCTTTTTCTTTATTCCCAGTGACAGATCGTTTGGTCTCCCGGTGTCTCCCTTCAGCTAGCTTTTACTCTTCCTAGTAATGACTGGAAAGAAACTTCTGGCTCCTTATCTTTCTCCTGAACTTGGGAGATGGAAATGCCTTAGGGATATTGATCTGAGTGAATGAAATGCATCTTTTTCTGTGTATTTACAGATGGGACATGAGTGGGTTTGGTTGGATTCTGAACAAGACTATTCGAATGACTCTGAGTTGAGCAACGACTGCAGGTCCCTCTTCAGCTCATGGGACTCCAGTCTGGATCTTGATGTGGGCAGTTGGAGGGAAACTGAGGAGCCAGGTGCTGAGGAACTAGAAGAAAGCAGCCCAGAGAGAGAACCTAGTGAGCTGCTTTTGGGGGATGGAGGCAGTGAAGAATCTCAGGAAGAGGCAGAGCAAGTCAGCCGCCAGAACCTCCTCCACTTTCTCTCTGAGGTAATGGGGAGCCACTATTCCCAAAGTTGGAAAAGTCTCAACTTTCTGAGAGAATGCTTATCTGTACACATTTCTACCACTCTTAATACTGTTTACTAAAATGAAAGCTCCACAGTGGCAGGGACTAAGTTCATTGCTGTGTCTTCAGCACTTGGTGCTAATACAAAATATGTGCCAAATATGTACTTTTTGACTGAATGTTCTAAGACCCCAGTTATTAGGAGCCTGAGTCATAGGAAATGGAATTTCTGTATGCAGGACTGCCTTATGAGTATCCTTGCAATTCGTTCTTTCAGAGTCAGGGGAGGTGACACCCAAACTCTCCTTGAAGCTTATAACATGATGACTTCAAGGCAGTATTTTACAGAGTCCTTATTACCTGGTTAAGGGCTGAGGACCAGAAATGAACAGAATTGGAAAGAGAGTTTATATTTATGTGGCAACTGCACACATTCAGGAGAACCTAGGTCAAGATCAGCAAGAATCCAGTTAAAATGTTGCCACTTCTATCTGCATTCTGCGTCAGACAAAATTTTCCGCAGTTTTGTAGACAGCCACTCTCAACTGATCAGAGTTGACACTTGAGCTGAAAAATTAGAACATAAGCTCCTTGAAGAACCAAGAACCATATCAATCTTGTTTTCTGTTAGGTCCCTAGCAACTAGTCCAGTGCCTGTGTATAGAAGATATTTGATAAATTTTAAATGATTGAATGAATGAATGAACCTATTTGCCGTCTCAGACTTAGTCACAGGGGCCGTATAATCATATGGCATTATTGATATGGATGATGATTTCCATTGGTGTTCCTATGCATCTAACAATAAACTATGATTGCAGGTAGCCTATTTAATGGAGCCATTATGCATTAGTAGCAAAGAATCAAGTGAAGGCTGCTCCCCTCCATCTGGTACCAGACAAGAGGGAAGGGAAGTTGAAGCCGCTGAAGGAGAAGGGGAGCCCTTCAGAGAGCCTGAAGAGCTTTCAGCCAAGGTAGACCCCTTGGTAGTTGAAAAGAGGTCACTGGGAGAAAATAGAAGCCTGGAGGTGGCTCCAGCTCCTTCAGATATTTGTGCAGTTCAGGGACTACCCACAGAGAGTGAAGAGGTAAGTGAATAATTTAAACCAGCACTCAGATTGGTCCTCCACACAGGGAAGCAGAACAGCGTGGTTAGAGCACATAGGCTAACTCCTGGAGTTCAGCTAACCTGGGTCCAGATCCTGGTTTCAGCACCAATTAGTTGTGCCACCTTAGGCATGTGAGTGAACATTTTAGAACCTCAGTTTACTCTGCTGTAAATGGATTATAGTGTTCTTTCCTCACAGGTTTGCTGTGAGGTTTAAATGAGACAATTCATTTAAAGCACTTAGCATAGTGCCTGGCTTATAGTAAGCAATCAGTAAAATTTAGAGTGCCATTATCATTAATATTATCTGACCAGCTAGACTAGTTAGCTCCAGGGCCACAAGTGATAATGGCAGTTTTAAAAGAATGCAGCATCCGTCTAGAATTGAATTTATTGCTTTTTCACTTTTTCTTGGGGTACAAAGTTCTCCAGCAAGATTGTTACCAATAATTCACTGACAAGTCTAGTTAAGTCACCTTTTTCTAATTTCTTTTATAGCTTTATATAATTGGCCTTTTCTCACCTTAAAGTCAACCTTCCTTTACCCCATACAAGTAAAATTACCTTGCAGATAGTAAATCTCTTTCTAAAGTTTCCTTTGTTTCTTGGCATTCCCAGGGGGAGGTTCAGCAAGAATCCAAAGAGGAGGACCTGGGTGAAGGGTATGTGTCAGAGATGGAAGACCAGCCCTCTGCAGGTGAGTGTGATGATGGCTTCAGCATTCCGGAGACTCCTCTCGTGGATATCCTTTTCAGTCGTGCTACCTCCTCAAAGCTGTAAGTATAGATTTTTATCCAAGGCTCTTAAGTTTCATACTTTTACTTCTATTTATGCCCATTTGAATTTGTTCCCAGGAACATGGATTACTTTTGTAAATTAAAAAAAAGGCAATTAGAGTTGGAAAACAGTAGAAATAGAATTAAGTATAATTTTATTGTATAACTAGAAGTCTGTATGCTTTTCTTTTATAAAACAAGTCTGTTTCATCAACATTAAGAATCTCTTTTATAAATAACCCTTCTCTCTAATTGCTTTCTATTTATTTAGGAAACATTGCTGCATCAGATTGTACCTTAAGTCTAATGTTATGCAAACTATCCTTTTAAATATACTAAAACAGCTCCTATTAACTTGAAATTCAAAATTATTTTAAAGTTATCATCTCCGTTCTTTTTCACGAATCTTGGGAAATTGTTTATATAATAGTCTCATCTTTTTATAAATAATTATGAGGCTAAGGGCACATTTTAGAATCTTAATTTTTCCTAAGTGAATTTTTTTTAAATCAGAAAAACAAAGTTTATTGGTTTTTTTTTTTTTTGAGGAAGATTAGCCTTGAGCTAATATCTGCTGCCAATCTTCCTGTTTTTGCTGAGGAAGCCTGGCCCTGAGCTAACGCCCGTGCCCATCTTCCTCCACTTTATATGTGGGATGCCTACCACAGCATGGCTTGCCAAGTGGTGCCGTGTCCACACCCGGGATCCGAACCAGTGAATCCCGGGCTGCCGGAGAGGAACATGCGAACTTAACCGCTGCGCCACTGGGCCGGCCCCTAAACAAAGTATTTTTGTTATGGTAATAAATAGTTCTGTTTCTGGGCCTAGCCTTGTATCTATCTATTGAGAGAAGATAACATGATCTCTCTTTTTTTTTTCCTTTACTACATCCCAGATCCACCCACATTATCTGTGGAAAGGCAAGCAAATAGTTATTCTAGCCTTCTTTTGTTTAAGATACCGAACCATGCATATATATTTTTTTAAATAGCAGACTTTAAATTTTGGTTACGCAGAAAGAATACAGCTTAAAATCTAGGTTGTTGAAGAATTGCTTCCTTTGCTTTTCTGTAACTCCCTGTGTAAGTATGAGCAGCTGGCCTATTATGACTATTCAAAAAACAGGAAATCTCTAATCTGGGACATTTTCTTTCATAACATTTCAGCATCTTGAATGGCAAACTACACACTCTTATCTTAGAAATTAGATTAAACACAAAATCTTTATTAGAACGCAATAGATAGTAGTAATTGAGTCTGCTTGGCCAGATAGTTTAAGGGGAGATAGAAAGCTGAGTTCTTGTGTAATCATTGGGGAAGCTTAAAACTTCTTTGAAAGATAGACATTCTCCAAGTGCCTCTTTTCTGGCTTCTCCCTTAGTTTGTATTGACTCGCAGGAGTAAAGAGAAGTAGAGCCTTTGTAGCACCAGTCCAAGTCTGTAGGTCCTTTCCACTCCCACACTTTTACTTGTAGTTTTTTGACATGCATTTCTAAATACATAGAGATAAAGGTAAGCAAGGGATTATTTCTTAAAACATTGCAAAGGTGATTGATTATGAGGTTACAGAACCTAGCGCAGCACCTTTCACATAATGGAAACTTACTAAATATCTGTTGCGTTGGTGTATGAACAAGATTGCACCATACCAAGGAGCTATTGTTCATTCTGGTTTGCTGACTAGAAACAAAGGAAGATGTTTGTTTTAGGCTTTACCTGCCTTGTTTTGATAGGGTTCTGGGTTTAAGGGTATGTTGATTTTTGTGGTATGTAATTTAGATGAGGTGAGATGTTGCATCATGAAAATGAGTAGTTATGTAGAGTTGCTCAAATTGGATAAAAGTAAAACGAGATGTGAGTTGTGCTCAAATGAACGCACACAATACAGTACATAAAGCAAAATGAGGGTGCAAAACCTTAGGTGTGAAGAGAATCCATTTAGAGAGTATAATGTAGTGTGTAAAGTGGGAAGTGCAACATGATGTTTAACTTTGGAGTAAACAGAAAACTTGCCAACTGGGAAAAGTATAAAATGACATAAAACATTGCAGCTCCAGAGAAAAACTAAATAAATGAGGCAGTTTAGCCCAGAGAAGGAAGGGCCCTGAGGAGAAATGAATTTTTCTTAGGTATTTTAACTATTACTATATAGAAGAGAGTAAAAAGGAAAAATGTTTAAATTGTAGCATTCAGATGAAACATAAGAGAATTCCTTGGAATGTGAAACCAAGTATTTCTTTCTCTGGAAATATGGGAGAAATACTTATTAATGTGGCATATTTCTGCATAAAAACAGGATCAGATTCATTTATTAAATACTTAATCGAGCACCTACTATGTGCCAGGCACTTGTGAAACATCAGTGAACAAAGATCACTTTCATAGACCAGTTCTTTAGAGTCACAGGTGCTGAAGAGCAAATCAGCAAGTCCAAGAGGCAATTGTAGATTTGTAGTATGCTTTATGAAGTAACCACTTCATTCGATAATAGTGACCAATGAGAGAATACTTACAGAATTTGGGGTCTCTTATGGAAGCATTAAATATGTTTTTATTCTTATGGTGTTATTTCCTTCAGATGTTAACTAGGAACACTATGTGTTGAGAAAACTTCTTTGCCCACCTTGGGGAGACAGAATACCATTTGTGAAGTTACTGTTTCTTTTCTGTCCTATTTTGTCCCATAGGTCTGATCTAGGCCAGAGTGACCCTGTTCAGGATCATTTGCTATTTAAGAAGACTCTCCTGCCAGTCTGGAAGATGATTGCCAGTCACAGGTAGGTCTCTTAGCCATTCTTGGCATTCACAGCCACACTTCTCGTTTAGAGCGACTTTCCAGAATTTCTTCATCCTCTCTTGGTTTGTCCTTTAACAGGTTCAGCAGTCCATTTCTGAAGCCTGTGTCAGAAAGGCAGGCCCCAGGATACAAGGATGTGGTGAAAAGGTCAGTGGAAAAGGGGTCAAGAAAGGTTGGTTGCTTTTATATCTGTCTTTTCATACTTTGTTTCCCATCTATTAGATTATGTCCTTATTTCATTTACATTACTTACAAATTCAAGATATATTTTATAGCTGAATAAGTTTGTAAAGTTATGGTGAGCTCAGTCTTCATTTGAGAAGGAAGGCAGGGAACAAAAGGATAATATAGGTTTTTGTTTTCAGTATTGGCTTTTTTTTTTTTTTTTTTTTGAGGAAGATTAGCCCTAAGCTAACATCCATGCCCATCTTCCTCTATTTTATATATGGGATGCCTGCCACAGCATGGCTTGATAAGCAGTGTGTAGGTCCACACCCAAGATCTGAACCAGGGGACCCTGGGCTGCTGGAGCAGAGTGCACGAACTTAACTGCTACACCAGTGGGCTGGCCCCTCAGTATTGGCTTTTAAGTAAAATGATCCATTCATTATTATCTTACATTAGCCTTTGGTAGTTTTTGATACTGTTCTGTTGGAGCAAAACATTAAAAGGAAACACCGTCTTTATTCAGCCAGTTATAGGTGTGCTAAGGCAAAGATGGTAATCCCAATGGATGTTACAAACATTGGATGATTGCAGTATTTTGGATTTTTATAGCATAATTGGTCGAAATGCTGTCATAAAGCAGTGTGTTACTTACTTGTAAAATTGAACCAAAGTTGTTTTATTTAGCAAGATCTGGTAATTTAATAAAATGACTGATTTTAATCTTTGTTCCAATTAATTTTGCTTAAGATTTGTGAAAAATCACTGATTGATTTTGGCACAATAAACTAATACTACATTAACAGAAAAAAAAATAAAAGTAAGAAAAAAAAAGCAGTGTGTTAATGGAGTATGAAAGAATAGGAAAGTACCTTTGGAGACAGACTCCTTTATTCTCTGGAGGAGGAAACTAAGGCTCAGAGGTGGTCATGACTTGCCTGTGATCAATAGTGAATAGCACAGCTAGAACTAAACCCCAGATCCCTACCTCCCAGTTCAGCCCTCTTTCTACACTGCTGTGCCTTCTCTTATATACCCACTTTCTATATCTCATTAAATAATTATTTATCCTAATATTCACTTGATTCTCACTCTTTTCATCTCCATGAAAGAAGAAAAAATTCTTAGCTTTTGATTGTGTATTAAGAGAAGTAGATTAAATACCTAGTATATAACTACACATTGTAAACAGTCAGTCAGTAACTACCATGTAGTTACAATGATCGTTGGAGCTCTTTACAACTTTGGTACTTGGGGTCAGCACTCCCCCTACAATAATAGAGTGTAGTGGCTGTGCCTCAGGGCTCTGGAGTCAGGCTGCCTCTGAATTGCAACTGGGGCTGTTTGACTTTGGGCAAGTAATTAACCTCTTTAGATCTCAGTTTCCTCATTGCCAGTTGGTGATAATAATGATACCCACTTTATAGGTTTACTGAAAGGATCAAGTGAGTTCGTATACCTAGCATTACGCTTGGCCTGTTGTACACAGTCAAATGTTAGCTGCTGATGCTATTTTATTATCTGATGGGGATTATTATCTTTATTACTGTTTTCATTAAGAGCTGGGTAGTTCTCCAAGAGAACGTATTAGGTCACCCACCACATGTTCCACGTGAAGGTTTGATTTCCTCTGGTTTCTCTTGGCCGCCTGTAGACCCATGGACTTGACTAGCCTGAAAAGGAATCTGTCTAAGGGACGGATTCGCACCATGGCTCAGTTCCAGAGGGACCTGATGCTGATGTTCCAAAATGCTGTGATGTACAATGACTCTGATCATCATGTATACCATATGGCTGTGGAGATGCAGCGAGAAGTCTTGGAGCAGATTCAGGTACTGTACATAGAGAACTGCAAGAAAAAGGAGAGTAGTCTCTGGAATCTGATTTTAGAAAGTCTGTGAGACTAAGGGTGATGTTGAAGTGACCTTGTGCTCCTAGAGTTTGTGTTTAGAGGTGATTCAAGGCCCTGAAGGATTGACGTACGTGCTAGTTAAGGAAACCCTGAACCTCTGCAAGACCAGCTTTAATAGATAGTGAAGTAAAGTAGTCCAGGAAAGCAGGCAGCCGTGAAGAGCTCTCAAGAGAGCTGGGGATAGATAAAGTAACAGGAGCTCCTGCTTCCCAAGCTTCAAGTTAGAGGGCTAAACATGCAAACCAGAGGCTGGAGTCACTTTCTATATTTTGGTTGCTACACTTGTTATTAGTGTATGTTCACACTGTCCCATCTGTAGGGGATAAGACATATAGCCAGAAGAAAACATTTGAGGGTTTCTTTTATGGGCAGCATCATACTTTAAGGAAAACAGCATAGTCAAATCTCTTTGCAGAAAAATAAAATTGCATTCAAACCTCTGTCGCTTTGAAGATTCATAGCTTGTTATCTGCCTTGACCCTGTAGGTGCTGAGTATTTGGTTAGACAAAAGAAGAGACTTAAATAGTCTGGAGTGAGAAGCAGCCGACTTCATGGATGGTGGAAAACCTGTCTTGTTAACCTGGAGCCGCTACCGTGAACTTTTCTGGAATTTGGACCTCTCATTGAGACTCTGGCCCACAGAGGCTCCCACTACTTGTTTACCACTTCTCAGTTGTCTTTTCTAATAAGAATAATGCCTTAACTCACAACCAAGGAGTCAAAGGTGGCTGTGGTCATAATATATAGAAAATGGGGAGAGCTGAGCTTTGGGTTATGCCGTAAATGTGTCCACATCTTTGTTCCATAGGCTTAATTTAGAGGTAACTAGATTAGACATCTTATTACTCCTCTATAAATAAATGTTATTTCACAAGTCAAAGATTGCTTTTTAATGATGACAGAAGGTGGGAATAGAGGGGACAGTATCATCTGGTGAAATGAGTAAGGTATTTGACATGAGTTTTCTTCCATACACTGTTTGGAAGGAGGTGGGGTAGGATGAGGGGAGAGTGTATGTGATTTGCTTCATCATTTGTAAAGTGGAGATAATTGAAGTGTCCTTCAAATGTCTAGGAGGATGAGATAAGATAAATTATGAGAAATGCTGAAAGACATCTAGTGTTCTAAGATTTGCAAGGGGGATAAAAACGCCTGTGACTGGCTCCCTGTCTTGATTAAAAGGAACCGGCCAGAGGCTGTGAAGCACTCTGCTGGGATTGGCCCTCTGCAGCCACCGTCCTTAAGCAGGGCTTCAGGTCTCCTAGAAACCAGTTGTGGTGGCACTGGAGGAGAGGTGTTAAGGTGAGTCCCACACAAGGGTCGGACTCGGAATCTGCAGCTGCAGCCCCAAAGGGCCCAGGGGACCTAGAGATTCTGCTTTCCAAACAGGCCTGACCTTCTGCGTGGTTGTTCCTGCCGGGCGGGGCTGGGCGGGGACAGGCGTAGCGGGCAGCTCATCTGCTGCTGGAGTGGCCGGAGGGATTGCCGACTCAGTCTGTTGTTGCTGCCCCGAGACTCTGCGCCAGTCCTAGGCCCTCGGATTGTCCCTTGACCTCTCCACCTCGAAAGCGCTTAGGAAAACCCACAGCACGACTTAGTCGCAGAGTAGAAATCGTATTACTGAGACAGTGCTTATAGAAAAAGATCCGCAATTTCTAACTTTATAAATTAATAAAATCAAGCACCTAATGCTATTCTTAATCACGATTACATTAAATTTGGGGTGGGGGAATGCATGTCATTGCAGTTGATACCTGTCAAGAATCTCTTAAATTGTACCCTGAAAAACCAGAATGGAGATATCAATGCCCCCACCTCAGATATATGTAGAAAAAACTCTGGCCATTATCAAACCAGATATTGTTGACAAGGAGGAGGAGATACAAGATATTATTCTCAGATCTGGATTCACCATTGTTCAGGTAACTTCTGGGCACGTGATCATGTCTTTTTCTCTCTGCTCCTTTTTTTATGTTTATGCAAATATGTTAATCTGTTTAGATCCTCAGTATTTAGCATTAAATTTAGGTTTATTCTTCTAAGTATAAAAGTTATATGTGATAGCTTTAAAAAATTTTTTTCACACTTCAAAAGGATGTGAGAAGTAAAATTCCTTTTCCTGTCACCTGTTCTCTCCCACCCCAACTCCCAGGCTCCAGAGAGAGGCAACCACTGAACACTTTCTGTTCTTCCAGGATTTTTTTTATGCATTTAAAAACATTTTTCCCCCCATAAAATAGGACAGTCCCTCTCCCTCGACACCCTTCCACATGAAGATTTGATTTCCTCTGGTTTCTGTTGGCCATTTGTAGACCCATTTACTTAACTAGCCTGAAATCTAAGGAAAAAAGCAAATTAAAAAGATACTGAGATACCATCTGGCAAAAATGTAAAAGTAAATGGCGCAACCCCTTTGGAAGGGAATCTGGTGATTATTTTATTAATATTACAGAGGCATTTACCCTTTGACCCAGCATTCCTCCTTCTGGGAACCCTTCCTATAATCCATGTATTAATATGAGATGACATATATACAAGTTATTTTTTGCAGCATTGTTTATTTACCACCAAAAGGTTGAAAACAGCCCAGTGTTATAAACTCTAGCGAATCCACCAAATTGAATACTATGTGACTGATTGTAAAAAGAATAAGGAACCCTCTGTTACGAAAAAAAAAAAGCAAGATTCAGAACAATGTGTAACAACCTTTTGTCATAGAGAAAAAGTGATATATATTCATGCTTGCCAGTATTTGCAAAATGAAACACTAAGAGATAAATAAACATAATAGTTGCGAGGCCAGCCCGGTGGTGCAGAGGTTAAGTTCGCACATTCTGCTTCTCAGCAGCCCCTGGTTCAGATCCTGGGTGTGGGCATGGCACTGCTTGGTAAAAGCCATGCTGTGGCAGATGTCCCACATATAAAGTGGAGGAAGATGAGCACGGATGTTAGCTCAGGGCCAGTCTTCCTCAGAAAAAAGAGGGGAATTGGCAGTAATTAGCTCAGGGCTAATCTTCCTCAAAAAAATAAAAAAAGTTGCCAATTGAAGGCAGGGAAGAACAGGGTAGATTAGGACCAGGATATACCTTTTTATATTGCTTTGAATTTTTTAACCCTGTAAGTATATTACCCATTAATTTTAGAAAAAAACAAATATAAAAATAAGATAAAGATATCCATTTAAGTTTTTAAAAAAGTCCATCGTTTAAAAAGAATTAGTGACAAACTTAAATGGTTAATGTTAATTATAAATTAAAAATTAGTATAAATATTAGTATTTAACACTTTACCTAGTCAGCAGTACATTTCAGACCAAAGAAGGCCTTGGTATATTGTATGCTGCTTTTTTGTTTTAATCGTGATAAAATATATACAACATAAAATTTACCGTTTTAACCTTTTTTTTTTTTTTGAGGAAGATTAGCCCTGAGCTAACTGCTGCCAATCCTCCTCTGCTTTATATGTGGGGTGCCTACCACAGCATGGCTTGCCAAATGGGGCCGTGTCCGCACCCGAGATCCGAACCGGTGAACCCTGGGCTGCCGGAGAGGAACATGCAAACTTAGGCGCTGTGCCACGGGGCCAGCCCCAACCATTTTAACCATTTTTAAGTGTAGAGTTCAGTGACATTAAGCACATTGATGTTGTTGTGCAATCATCACCATTATCCATCTCTAGAACTTTTTCATCATTTCAAACTGAAACATTGCACCCATTAAACACTAACTCTCTGTTTACCCCCTCCCCAGGCTCTGGTAACTACTATTCTATTTCCTGTCTTTATGACTTTGACTATTCCAGGTATCTCATGTAAGTGGAATCATACAATATTTGTCCTTTGTATTGTGTGCTTTTAAGATAGGCTTTATTGTAGTTGGGAATCCATTGAACTTGAGGCTTACTTGTCCCATCTAGGGAAAACCTTCTGAAAAATGATGTGTCCTTTCAGTAGGTGGCAGTCTTTCCTTCACAAACTCATGGTTCCTTTTCTGATATTTTTTAGTACCAGTGCTTTTCTTTGTGAAAATATTCATTCAAATTCCAAAATATTTTACCTGATCTAGTGACCAATGGATTCATTGATTCATTATCAACTTTAATTTAAGATGAGCCCTTCATTTTTATAATTATGCTGCATTAGCCAGCACACCTGCAGAAAGTAGCTTCCCCTGCTTGCTAAGGGGTATGTGGCAGGTAAGGGCTTACATTGTGACGGATGAGATTTTTATTTTTTAACCCAGCAACAACAAGACTCCACACTAATATGCATAAGAATCACAAATACTAGCGTGTCTTAGTTTTAAATAACAGAATCGTGGATTATACTAAATCAGTTGCTGTTGTAACTTGTCAAATTTCTTCTATTTCTCAACTATATGAATTTCAATATGAGCACAGATACAGCACCTTTTTTGTAGTAATTTGTCCTTGCCTGGTGAGAATGTCATGTTTGTCCAGTAGAGCCTGTTTGTACCAGTGCTGACCCACCTAGGTAAACATCTTTCCAGGCTTCTTGCTCTGGACAACCTAGGTTCCTCAGTACAAATCAAGCAATTTTACCAAGTTTCTCAAACCTGAGGACACATGATAGTTTTGGAAGGGGCTTTAAAAGGTAGGTCGCTTGGTAAAATTTACACTGTACTCTCAGGAAAATCTAACCCATTTTAGAAAGATGGATTTCTGCCTCAATCATGGAAATTTTTCAGCCTTCACCTAGTGACTTATCTCCATGTTTCATCATCCTTACTCCAGCCAGAATTCTTCCTTGACGTCTACTTTGAATCCCTCTCTTATATTTTGAGCCTTTTCCCTCATGATCCACTTTTAGTGGAACTGAAAAACAGTAGTAATGAATGATTTTTTTTTTTAAGATTTTATTTTTCCTTTTTCTCCCAAAGCCCCCTGGGTACATAGTTGTGTATTTTTAGTTGTGGGTCCTTCTAGTTGTGTCATGTGGGATGCCGCCTCAGCATGGCCTGATGAGCAGAGCCATGCCTGTGCCCAGGATTCAAACTGGCGAAACCCTGGGCAACTGAAGCAGAGTGTGTGAACTTAACCACTCTGCCACAGGGCCGGCCCCATGAATAATTTTTTAAAAGCACTCAAATAGCTACTTTTAGGGAAAGTATGATATTTTCCAGTAGGAAGAATGACCAACTCAGCTTCTATGATTTTTTAAATTTAATGATTCATTTGTATAGTCTCTCATTTGTGAAGAAAATAACATTTATTTGTCTTAAGCGTTTCATATTCTTTTGAATTGAGAAACTTAATGCCAACTAATTTTTCTTAAGATCACAGTGAATCAACATATTTATTAGCAGAACCAGAATAAAGAATACACAACTTTCATATTATGCTGAAAAACTTGTTTACTGCCTGGTTATACTGCATGTTATTTCTAAGTACCATAATGAGACCAGCTCCCTAAACTAAAATAGGAAAATTTCACAATAAATAGGATAGTACAACAAATAGATAGGGAAAGATGAATTTGGAATATTATAATGTCCAATTTTGTTATTTTAATGTATACAAAGTACATATTAACAAAATATTATTGATTGGAGTGTTTTTACTTCAAGAAGGGGGTATTGTGAATTTGTCATTAACAAACTATGTTGAAGAAGGCTGCCAAACAGGAATGATTTTTCTTAATTAGGTTAAATCTTTTTTTTTTTTTAACTGAAATAACATTGCTTTATAACATCATATAAATTTCAGGTGTACATCACTATATTTCGATTTCTGTGTAGACTACGTCATGTTCCCCACCCAAAGGCTAATTATCATCCATCGCCACACACGTGTGCCTGGTCACCCCTTTCACCCTCCTCCCTCACCACTTCCCCTCGAGTAATCACCAATCTAATTTCTGGGTCTATGTGTTTGTTTGTTGTTTTTATCTTCTCCTTATGAGTGAGATCATAGGTATTTGCCTTTCTCTGTCTTATTTCACTTAGCATAATGCCCTCAAGGTCCATCCATGTTGTTGCAGATGGCAAGATTTCTTTCTTTTTTTTTTTTTTATAGCTGAGCAGTATTCCATTGTATGTATATACTACATCTTCTTTATCCACTTGTCGCTTGATGGCACTTAGGTTGTTTCCAAGTCTTGGCTATTGTGAATAATGATTCAATGAAAATAGGAGTGCATATATTTTTATGCATTCGTGTTTTCATGTTCTTTGGATAAATACCCAGAAGTGGAAAAACTGGATCATATGGTAGATCTATTCTTAATTTTTTGAGGAATCTCCATACTGTTTTCTATAGTGGCTGCACCAGTTTGCATTCCCACCAGCAGTGTATGAGAGTTCCCTTTTCTCCACACCCTCTCCAACATTTGTTATGTCTTGTCTTGTTAATTATAGCTATTCCGATGGGCATGAGATGATACCTCATTGTAGTTTTGATTTGCATTTCCCTAATAATTAGTGATGTTGAGCATATTTGCATGTGCCTGTTGGCCATCTGTATATCTTCTTTGGAAAAATGTTTTTAGATCTTTTGCTCATTTGTTAATTGGGTTGTTTGCTTTTTTGTTGTTGAGATGTATGAGTTCCCTATATATTTTGGATATCAACCCCTTATCAGATATATGGTTTGCAAATATCTTCTCCCAATTGTTAGGTTGTCTTTTCTTTTTATTAATGATTTCCTTTGCTGTGCAGAGCTTTTTTGTTTGATGTTGTCCCTTTTGTTTATTTTTTCTTTTGTTTCCCTTGCTTGGCCAGACATGGTATTTGAAAATATGCTGCTAAGACTGATGTTGAAAAGTGTACTGCCTATGTATTCTTTTAGAAGTTTTATGGTTTCAGGTCTTTCATTCAAGTCTTTAATCCATTTTAAGTTAAGTTTTGTGTATGGTGTAAGATAATGGTCTACTTTCATTCTTTGCATGCGTCTGTCCTATTTTCCCCAACACCGTTTACTGAAGAGACTTTCATTTCTTCATTGTATGTTCTTGGTTCCCTTGTCGAAAATTAACTGTCCATAGATGTGTGGGTTTATTTCTGAGCTCTCAGTTCTGTTCCATTGATCTGTGTGTCTGTTTTTGTACCAGTACCATGCTATTTTGATTACTATAGCTTTGTAATACATTTTGAAATCAGGGAGTGTGATGCCTCCAGTTTTATTTTTTCTCAGGATTCCTTTGTCTATTGGGAGTCTTTTGTTGTTCCATATAAATTTTAGGATTCTTTGTTCTGTTTCTGTGAAAACTATCATTGGAATTTGATAGGGATTGCGTTGAATCTGTAGATTGTTTTAGGAAGTATGGACATTTTAACTATGTTCTTCCAATCCAAGAGCACAGAATATCTTTCCATTTCTTTGTGTCTTCTTCAATTTCTTTCAACAATATTTTATAGTTTTCAGCGTACGAGTCTTTCACCTCTTTGGTTAAATTTATTCCTAGGTATTTTATTCTTTTTGTTGCAATCGTAGATGGGATTGTATTCTTAATTTCTCTTTCTGCTACTTTGTTTTTAGTGTATAGAAATGCAACTGGGGGCTAGCCTGGTGGTCAAGTGGTTAAGTTTGCACACTCTGCTTTGGCAGCTGAGGTTCTCTGATTTGGATCCTGGGCACAGACCTACACACTGCTCATCAAGCTATGCTGTGGTGGCATCCCACATAGAAGAACTAGAGTGACTTACAACTGGGATATACAACTGTGTACTGGGGCTTTGGGAAGAAGAAAAAAGAAATGCAACTGATTTTTGTATGTTGATTTTATATCCTGCAACTTTACTGTATTCATTTGTTATTTCTAAAAGTGTTTTGGTGGGTTCTTTAGGGTTTTCTGTATATAAAATTGTGTCATCTGCAAATAGTGATGGTTTTACTTCTTCCTTTCTAATTTGGATCCCTTTTATTTTTTTATTTTATTTCTTGCCTGATTGCTCTAGCTAGAACTTCCAATACTATGTTAAATAAGAGTGGTGAAAGTGGGCATCCTTGTCTAGTTCCTGTTCTTAGAGGAATAGCTTTCAGTTTTTCTCTGTTGAGTATGATATTAGCTGTGGGTTTGTCATATATGGCCTTTATTATGTTGATGTATTTTCCTTCTATACCCATTTTATTCAGAATTTCTATTATAAATGGATGCTTTATCTTGTCAGATGCTTTCTTTGCATCTGCTGAGATGATCATGTGGTTTTTATTCTTCGTTTTGTTAATGTGGTATATCACAGTGATTGATTTGTGGATGTCGAACCACCCCTGCATCCATGGAATAAATCCCACTTGATCATGGTCTATGATCTTTTTAATGTATTGTTATATTTGATTTGCTAGTAGTTTGCTGAGGATTTTTGCACTGATGTTCATCAATGATATTGGCCTGAAGTTTTATTTTTTTGTGTTATCCTTGTCTGGGTTTTGGTATCAGGGTAATGTTTTCCTCATAGAATGAGTTAGGAAGCTTCCCCTCCTCTTCAGTTTTTGCAATAGTTTGAGAAGGAAAGGTATTAAGTCTTCTTTGAATGTTTGGTAGAATTCGCCAGGGAAGCCGTCTGGTTCTGGACTTTTATTTTTGGGGAGGTTTTTGATTACTGTTTTGATCTCCTTACTGGTGATTGGTCTATTCAGATTCTCTATTTCTTCTTGATTCAGTTTTGGAAGGTTGTATGATTCTAAGAATTTATCCATTTCTGCTAGATTATCCAATTTGTTGGCATATAGCTTTTCATAGTATTCTCTTAGAATCTTTTGTATTTCTGAGGTGTCCGTTGTAATTTCGCCTCTTTCATTTTTGATTTTATTTATTTGAAGCTTCTCTCTTTTTTTTCTTGGTGAGTGTAGCTAAGGGCTTGTCAATTTTGTTTATCTTTTCAAAGAACCAGCTCTTAGTTTCATTGATTTTTTCTATTTTTTTTTTTTTAGTCTCTAGCTCATTTATTTCCACTCTGATTTTTATTATTTCTTCCTTCTAGTGATTTTGGGCTTTGTTCTTCTTTGTCTAGTTCCCTAGATGTGCTGTTAGATTGTCTATTTGAGATTTTTCTTGTTTGTTGAGGTAGGCCTGTATTGCTATAAACTTTCCTCTTAGAACTGCTTTTGCTGTATCTCATAAATTTTGGCATGTCATATTTTCATTTTATTTGTCTCCAGGTACTTTTTTATTTCTCCCTTGACATCTTTGTTGACTCAGTAGTTGTTCGGTAGCATTTTGTTTAATCTCTGCACGTTTGTGGCTTTTCCAGTTTTCTTCCTGTAGTTGATTTCTAGTTTCAAACCATTGTGGTCAGAAAAGATGCTTGGTGTTATTTCAGTCTTCTTAAATTTATTGAGGCCTATTTTGTGGCCTAATGTATGATCTATCCTGGAGAATGTTCCATGTGCATTTGAAAAGAAGGTGTATTCTGTGGTTTTTGGGTGGAATGTTCTGTAGATATCTACTAAGTCCATCTGGTCTAATGTGTCATTTAAGGTCAGTGTTTCCTTGTTGATCTTCTGTTTGGATGATCTATCCATTGATGTAAGTGGAGTGTTAAAGTCCCCTACTATTATTCTGTTGCTGTCTATTTCTCCTTTTATGTCTGTTAGTAATTGCTTTATATATTTAGGTGCTCTCATGTTGGGTGCATAGATATTTATAATTGTTATATCCTCTTTCTGAATTGTTCTCTTTATGATTATGTAGTGCCCTTCTTTGTCTCGTGCTACAGTTTTTGTTTTAAAGTCTATTTTGTCTGATATAAGTATTGCTACCGCAGCTTTCTTTTCATTGCCATTTGCATGGAGTATCTTTTTCCATCCCTTCACTTTCAGTTTGTGAGTGTCTTTAGGTCTGAAATGTGTCTCTTTTATGGATCATATATATATGGCTCTTGTTTTTTAATCCAATCAGCTACCCTCTGTCTTTTGATTGGAGCATTTAGTCCATTGACATTTAAAGTAGCTGTTGATAAGTACGTAGTCATTGTCATTTTGTTACTTTTTTCTGGGTGTTTTAGTAGTTCTTCTCTCTTCCTTTCTTCTTCTCTTGCTCACTTCTATGGTGGTTTTATGGCTTTCTTTAGTTTTATGTTTGGGTTCCTTCCTTTTAATTTTTTGTGTATTTGTTATAGGTTTCTGGTTTGTGATTACCATAAGGTTTGTATATAATAACTACATAAATAGCAATCTATATTAAGTTGGTGGTCTCTTAAGTTTGACCTCTTGCTAAAAGCTCTACTCTTTTACTCCCCTCCTTCCACATTTTGTTTTAGATATCATAGTTAACTTCTTTTTTGTGTGAGTGTATCCATTAACCTTTTATCTTGGAAATAGATAGTACTAGTTCTTTTGACCTTCATGTTAGCTTCGTAGGTGATTGATCAGCTACCTTTACTGTATATTTGCCTTTACCAGTGATTTTTATTATTATTATTTTTGATAATTTTCTTATTCCTATTTGTAGTCTTTTCTTTTCCACTTAAATAAGTCCTTTTAGCATTTCTTGTAAGTTTGGTTTCTCAATGATAAACTCCTTAAGTTTTTGCTTGTCTGGAAAAGTTTCTCTCTCCTTACATTCTGAGTGATAACCTTGCTGGGTAGAGTATTCTTGGCTGTAGGTTTTTCCCTTTCAGCACTTTAAATATATCGTACCACTTCCTTCTAGCCTACAAAGTTTCTGCTGAGAAGTTAGCCATACAAAAGAGTTCCTTTGTATGTAACTTGTTGCCTTTCCCTTGCAGCTTTTAGGATTCTCTTTGTCTCAGTTCTTGACATTTCAATTACAATGTGTCTTGGTGTAGACCTCTTTGGGTTCATCTTATTTTGCCCTCTCTGTGTTTCCTGTACCTGAATGTTTGTTTCCTTCCTTAGGTTAGGAAAGTTTTCAGCTATTATTTCTTCTAATAGATCCTCTGCCCCTTTGTCTCCCTATTCTTCTGGGACACCTATAACACAGATGTTCTTGCACTTGATGTTGTCCCTTAGACTGTTTTGGTTCTTTTTAATTTTTTTTCTTTACTCTGTTCAGCTTGGGTGATTTCCTCTAGTCTTTCATCCCGCTCACTGATCCATTCTTCTGTATCATCTACTCTGCTACTGATTCCTGCCAGTAAATTTTTCATTTCCATTATTGTATTCTTCAGTTCTGATTGGTTCTTTTTGATATTTTCCAATTCTTTGTTGAAGTTCTCACTATATTCATCTATTCTTCTCCCAAGATCAGTGAGTGTCCTTATGACTATTAGTTTGTACTCTTTGTCAGGTAGATTGTTTATCTCTGTTTCATTTAGTTCTTTTTCTGAGGATTTGTCCTGTCCCCTTATTTGGAACATATTCCTTTGTCTCCTCATTTTTTCCATTTCTCTGTTCTTATGTTTGTGTTTTAGGTAGATCAGCTATGTCTTCTGATCTTGGAGAAGTGGCCTTATGTAGGAGATCCTTATAAGGCCCAGCAATGTGCTTCCCTCTTGTCACCAGTTCCAAATGTTCCAGGAGTGTCCCCTGCGTGGGCTATATGTGTCCTTCTGTTGTGGCAGATTTGCCAATACTGCAGGTGCACGGGAAGGCTAGGCCATCCCCCTAGACAGCTGGTTGTAAGGCTCAGTTGCGTGTGGCTGCTGCAGTCACTTTATCAGATGGTGGGAGCCCCAGCACAGCTGGCTGCAAGGTCTAATAGCACATTCCTGCTACAGTTTTTCTGTTAAGTGAGTAGGACCCTAATGTGGCTGGTTGCTAGGCTCAGGGGCTCACAATTGCTGTAGGCCTCTGGTGTACAAGGCTATTGTCAGCTCCCTCAGTAGTGCAGCTGGGTGGGGCTGGCCCCAGGCGTGGCAGCACACAATTGCTTTAGGCATTGGAAGGTGGGGCAGATCCCCTATATGGCTGTTTGAGAAGAACAAGTCTGTTACAGCTGACAAGCCCCACCACCCACTGGCCCACCCACCCTGTCCACACAATCCTGCCCCATGAAGATGCCATGCCCCACTGAGTGGACCCACTCATCCTTCTGAAGAGGTTCCACACACCCTGTCTATGCAGACCCACAAGTTGCTCCAGGACTTGTTGGTGGGTGGGGTCCATTCCTAGGGCAGGCTGCCTGCCCTGGCTGAGCTGGATTAAATCAGTACTCTAGTGGGCAGGGCAAACCCCAGTGCTAACAGACCAGGGTAAGAACTCCAGTGGTGTCTGCCTGTGTCTGTGTCAGCACACCTATACTAGAGCACAATAATGGCTGCCACCAATGTCTCAGTTCCTGGGGAGGTGGCCGCAGCTGCCTCCTGCCTCCCTGAGATGCGCCCGGAGCCCACCAAGTCAGTCTCTCTTCATCAAAGGACTGTGTACCTTTCTTCCTGGTGATTTTGTGTTGCTTTCTGAAATGGGTGAATTTGTGTGTGTACCCTTTAAGAGCAGGCTTTTCTTTCTCTTATGTTTGGTAGCTTTTCTGAGGGTATTCCTTGTTGTTGTTAATAGCCAGCAAAGCCAGATATTATGACACTTGTCTCAGTTGTGCTGAGTTCAAAAGCTGCTTATTATGGCATAGCTCTCCTCTTCAGATCCCCTGCTCTTCCACAGGGAGCTTCATATCTTAAGATTGTTCCTGGATGTAAAGTGCCATGGCTAGAATGTGGCTGTTTTCCTCTCCAGAAAGGCATTTCTGCCTCTTCCACCTCAGTCAGCACTGTCCCTTGTTGTGGGCATTCTTTTTATCCAGTTTCTGGTTCTCTCTCAGAGGTAATTGTTCCAAGAGTAGTTGTAAATTTGTTTTGTCCGTGGGAGGGGGTGAGTCCAGAGTCCTCCTACACCTCATATTCCCAGCCTAGAATGAAAATAATCTTATAATTTTATTTATAGCCTACATTTAACTTTCTTATCTCACTCTTTCTTCATAATACAAAAATATATCTCAAACTTGTAATCAGATTGTTACTAATTTCAAGTTATTAATGACTTGATGTATTACTGAGCTGTCATTTTAAATGCTTTTGTTAACTTTGTTTCTCTTATAGAGAAGAAAACTGCATCTCAGCCCTGAGCACTGTAGTAACTTTTACGTGGAACAGTATGGGAAAATGTTTTTCCCCAATTTAACAGCTTACATGAGTTCTGGGCCACTTGTTGCTATGATATTAGCCAGACATAAAGCCATCTCTTACTGGAAAGAACTTTTGGGACCAAGTAATAGCTTACTAGCTAAGGAGACACACCCAGACAGGTAACTTTCCTAGGGGGAAAAGTGAAATCCAACTATGAAAATGAAAAAAAAAAAAATCTGATTTCATTATAATAGGAATTTCCTTTTATTTGAGACTTCCTGAATCAGCTGCTTTTTGTGTGTATGTTGTGTGGGGGAGGTTCATTTTATGCCTTAACTATTTAAAAGTCTATCTTTAATACCAAATACCACAAAAGGCCTCATGGAATATCTGATTTATGGTTGATGAGGCTTATTCTTTTCTCAACCTTGAATTAAACTGCCACTGAAGTAGGATTTTTCATGGGAAAATTGGTATGGTATTTTAGAAGAATATTGATAATACAGACCAGAAATCCAGATTTTCAGCATTATCATTAATGTCTGGAAACCAGAGGACATTGAGTTCTTGCACTTTTGAATATGCATTGCTTTTTCACTTCTCACAAAACTACACCTCCTTTTACCCAGAGAACTCCTATTTTCCCAGTGTATCTCTCCTGCAGATTTAAATATATCTGACCCTAGTCTAGATAGATTTAAGCTTAAATTTGAAATAGATTAAAACCTGTATATATGAGAAGTGGCAATGCTTTTGTAAAATTCCTAAGTAGAATACACATGTGAAAACTAAGGAAAGGATGTCAAATTGGATGGTCATCATCTCTAACTTGCTTTTAGTCTAAGGGCAATTTATGGCACAGATGACCTAAGGAATGCACTTCATGGGAGTAATGATTTTGCTGCAGCAGAAAGAGAAATTCGATTCATGTTTCCTGAAGGTGAGCTACAGATGAGTAATTAGTCAATCACGTCTCCTTATTGTTTGCTTTTTGTTTTATTTTGGGGATGTAGCTGGGACAGAAGATAACACGGTTTTTCTCCAATATATTTTGTCATATTTTCAAGTTGTAGTTCCTTAAAAACTTGAAGCTGGGACCAGCCCTGTGGCATAGTGGTTAAGTTCAGTGTGCTGTGCTCTGCTCTGGCAGCCTGAGTTTGCAGTTTTGGATCCTGGAGATGGACCTACACCACTCATTGGCCATGCTGTGGTGGGGTCCCATGCTGTGGCAGTGACCCACATACAAAATAGAGGAAGATTGGTACAGATGTTAGCTCAGGGCAGATCTTTCTCAAGCAAGAAAAAGAGGAGGATTGGCAACAGATGTTAGCTCAGGGCAACTCTTCCTCAGCAAAAAAACCAAAAAACGAAAACTTGAAGCCAAAAATGGAAAACTCAGCATTTCCCTTGGAACTAAATTGTGCCCTATCGGGAATCTTTCAAGAAAAGTTTATATATTTTTTCTTTCTTTGCTCTTGGACTAGACATATTTAGGGTTTCTCTTCTTCTTCTTCTGTGTTATAACTCCTTTTAGTTATCCCTAATGCATCAGTAAAGTCTGTTACACATGAAAACAAGAATCTCCCTTGGAAATTATGATTGATTTACCATTTTCTCTAAAAATTTACTGTTTGCCTAACAAATGCTCATGCAGTTATAAAATTAATAGTTTTCAGGCCCTTTTTTGTTTCCATCCCTTATGGAAGTTGTAAACCTTTTAGAAGTGGGCATAATGAGGAACAACACTGAGATTTTTAGTTTGTTTTCAATAATATTTTTAGGGTAGGAAGAAAATTTGGTGATTTTCATTATAAAGAAAAAAAATGCAAAGCACAAGGCAGTTTTGAATTTTTGGGGGGCGTGTTATTTTTCTCTAACTCATTTAGACCTGTTCCTCAGTATTTTCTACAGAAGATTTATTCAAAGAAAACTGAAAACTGTCCTGGAGATTTAAAAGTCCTGATTCTAAAACGAACAAAAACTGTTTTGTAGACATTTGTACACAAAAGGGTTTGCCTGCTTACATCTTTTATTCTTACTGATCTAATTTCTGTCACATATCCATTCCATTGAAGTATCTTTTTCTTTGGAACTGTTTATTGTGGAAAATTTCGATCATACACTAAAGTAGGCAGAATAGTATAATAAACCCCTAATGAACACATCACCCAACATCAACAGTTGTTTTCAGTCTGTTTTTTTCCTAAAGATTGGCACCTGAACTATCTGTTGCCAATCTTTTTTTTTTTTTTTCCTTCTTCTCCCCAAAGCCCCCTCAGTACATAGTTGTATATTCTACTTGTAGGTCCTTTTAGTTCTCTGTGGGACTCTGCCTCAGCATGGCTTGATGAGCGGTGCTAGATCCGTGCCCAGGATCCGAACCAGTGAAACCCTGGGCTGCCAAAGCGGAGTGTGTGAACTTAATCACTTGGCCACAGTGCCAGCCCCTGTGGTCAGTCTTATTTCGTGTATAACCCCTGTCCTACTTCTGCTTCCATATTATTTTGAAGCACATCTCAAGCATGAGATGTCTTTTTAATGTGTAGCACTTTAGATTTAGTCCTACTAGTGAATTAGACTTTTCCTCTTTAGCTTTTAACCAAAAGAGGATGAAAACGTACTTTCTCTTAAGTAGAAGATACATTTGGAAGCTCTTCTTACTCATAGGTTTCTATCCCTAAACTGTGATTTTAGATTGGCCTTGATTTTACCGGTTAATCCTCTAGACATGAGTTTAAGAGATATAATTAGACATTTGAGAAGCAGCAGTTGTAGGATAAATATAAATGATTAGTTACTTACCACACTGCAGATCTTTTGCTGTGGGAATGTGAAGTTCTTTGAAGTAAATTCTGAGATTTGGTATGAACTCCCTCTAGCTTAGCAGTCAGTCAAGAACTATGTGCAAAACCCTATATGATGAGTAATTAAAACAAGTTAAAAGATATTCAAAGACATGTTCTTAACTTTTGAAAAAGGTAGTGGTCTTCCCTTTCCCTTTTAATAGGGGTGGCTAATTCAAAGCTTTGCTATAGTCATTCATTTAACAAATTTATTGAGTTACCTTCTATGTGCCAGACATGTAAAGAATAATAAGATGTCCCTGCTCTCAAGATGATCATATTTTAAAAGTCTATAAAAATAAATATATAATGCAATGTATAAATTATAAATGTCATTAAAAAGCATAATGAAAGTTCATCTATGTAAGAAACATGAAAACACGTTTTATTTTCTCATTAATTCATCCCACCCTAGTTTCTAGAGACAAATAATAAATGCTCAGCAAAAATAGATGAGGCAGAAACAAACAATCCAAAAATGAAGTTAAGGAAACAGTTTCATTCACATTAACTCCAAAAATAATAAAATATTTAGTAATAAATTTGATAAAAGAAGCTCAGTTCTTATACATTTAAAAGCACAAAACATTGCTGAGAAAAATAAAAGAATATCTAAATAAATAAATGTCCCCATGTTCATGGATCAGAAGAGTCAATATTGTCAAGATGGCAGTTCTCTCCAAATTGATCAGTAAATTAAATCCAATTCCTATCAAAGTCCATACTTGCTTTTATATAGAGATTGACAAGCTAATTCTAAAATTTATATGGAATTGCAAAGGATCTAGAAGAGCTAAAAAAATTTTGAAAAAGAAGAATAAAGTTGGAGGACTTCCACTAACCTGATTTCAAAAACTTACTACAAATCCACAATAATTAAGACAGTATGGTACTAACATAAGGATAGACATATAGATCAATGGAACAGAATTGAGAATGTAGAAATAAATCCTTAGATTTATGGTCAATGGATTTTAGACAAAAGTACCTGGGCAATTTGATGGGGGAAAGGATGGTCTTTTCAACAAATGGTGCTGGGACAACTGGATATCCACATGCAAAAAAAGAACTTAGACCCTTGTTTCATACCTTACATAAAATTGAACTCAACATGGATCATACACCTAAACATAAGAGCTGAAAACATAGAAGAAAATCTTCGTGACTTTGAGTTGGAGAAAGAATTTTTACATATGACACAAAAGCGTGATCCATAAAAGAAGATATTGGTAAATTGGACTACATAAAAATTAAAAGCTTTTGTGCTTCAAAAGCCATCATTAAGAATATGAAAAGATGCAGCAAAGCAGTCCTAAGAGGGAAATTCATTGCAATACAGGCTCACCTCACTAAACAAGAAAAATCTCACATAAGCAACCTCAAACAACACCTAACAGAATTAGGAAAAGAAGAACAAAGCCCAAAGTCAGTAGAAGGAGGGAAATAATAAAAATTAGAGCAGAAATAAACGATATTGAAACAAAAAAGACAGTAGAAAGGATAATGAAACAAAGAGTTGGTTCTTCGAAAAAATTAACAAAATCGACAAACCCTTAGCCAGACTCACTAAGAAAAGAAGAGAGAAATCTCAAATAAGTAAAATTAGGAATGAGAGAGGAGAAATCACAACAGATACCAAAGAAATACAAGGGATCATAAGAGACTACTATGAAAAACTATATGCCAACAAATTGAACAACCTAGAAGAAATGGACAAATTCCTAGACTCCTACAACCTCCCCAAACTGAATCAGGAAGAAATAGAGAATCTGAATAGACCAATCACATGTAAAGAAATAGAAACAGTAATCAAAAACCTCCTCAAAAATAAGAGTCCAGGACCAGACAGCTTCTCTGGAGAATTCTACCAAACATTCAAAGAAGATTTAATACCTATCCTTCTCAAACTATTCCAGAAAATTGAGGAAGATGGAGCACTCCCTAACACATTCTATGAAGCCAACATCACTCTGATCCCCAAACCTGACAAGGACAACGCAAAGAAGGAAAACTACAGGCTGATATCACTGATGAACATAGATGCAAAAATCCTCAACAAAATTCTGGCAAACTGAATACAGCAATACATCAAAAAGATTATACACCATGATCAAGTGGGATTTATACCAGGGACACAGGGATGGTTCAACATCCGCAAGTCAATTAACGTGATACACTACATTAACAAAATGAGAAACAAACACCACTTGATCATCTCAATAGATGCAGAGAAAGTATTCGACAAGATCCAACATCCATTTATGATAAAAACCCTCAATAAAATGGGTATAGAAGGAAAGTACCTCAACATAATAAAGGCCATATATGACAAACCCACAGCCAACATCATACTCAATGGACAAAAACTGAAAGCCATCCCTCTGAGAACAGGAACAAGACAAGGGTGCCCACTTTCACCACTCCTATTCAACATAGTACTGAAGGTGTTGGCCAGAGCAATTCGGCAGGAAAAAGAAATAAAAGGAATCCAAATAGGCAATGAAGAAGTAAAACTCTTGGCTGTTTGCAGACGACATGATCTTATATATAGAAAACCCCAAAGAATCCATAGGAAAACTATTAGAAACAATCAACAGCTACAGCAAAGTTGCAGGGTATAAAATCAACATACATAAATCAGTAGCATTTCTATACACTAACAATAAACTAACAGAAAAAGAACTCAAGAACTCAATCCCGTTCACAATCGCAACGAAAAGAATAAAATACCTTGGGATAAATTTAACCAAGGAAATGAAAGATCTATACAATGAAAACTACAAGACTTTCTTGAAAGAAATTGGTGACGACATAAAGAGATGGAAAGACATTCCATGCACATGGATTGGAAGAATAAACATAGTTAAAATGTCCATACTACCTAAAGCAATCTACAGATTCAACGCAATCCCAATCAGAATCCCAATGACATTCTTTACAGAAATTGAACAAACAATCCTAAAATTCATATGGGGCAACAAAAGACTGAGAATTGCTAAAGCAATCCTGAGTAAGAAAAACAAAGCCAGAGGCATCACAATCCCTGACTTCAAAACATACTACAAATCTACAGTGATCAAAACAGCATGGTACTGGTACAAAAACAGGCACACAGATCAATGGAACAGAAGTGAAAGCCCAGAAATAAAACCACACATCTATGGACAGCTAATCTTTGACAAAGGAGCTGAGGGCCTACAATGGAGAAAAGAAAGTGTCTTTAACAAATGGTGCTGGGAAAACTGGACAGCCACATGTAAAAGATTGAAAATTGACCATTCTTTTTCACCATTCACAAAAATAAACTCAAAATGGATCAAAGACCTAAAGATTAGGCGTGAAACAATAAGTTTTCTAGAAGAGAATATAGGCAGTACACTCTTTGACATCAGTTTCAAAAGAATCTTTTCGGACACCATGACTCCTCAGATGAGGGAAACAATAGAAAGAATAAACAAATGGGACTTCATCAGACTAAAGAGCTTCTTCAAGGCAAGGGAAAACAGGATTGAAACAAAAAAACAGCCCACTAATTGGGAAAAAATATTTACAAGCTACTTATCCAACAAAGGGTTAATCTCCATAATATATAAAGAACTCACACAGCTCAACAAAAAAAACCCAAACAACCTGATCAAAAAATGGGCAGAGGACATGAACAGACATTTCTCCAAAGAAGATATAAGGATGGCCAATAGACACATGAAAAGTTGTTCATCATCACTAATCATCAGGGAAATGCAAATCAAAACTACACTAAGATATCACCTTACACCCGTTAGATTGGCAAAAATATCCAAAACCAAGAGTAACAAATGTTGGAGGGGTTGTGGAGAAAAAGGAACCCTCATACACTGTTGGTGGGAATGCAAACTGGTGCAGCCACTATGGAAAACAGTATGGAGATTTCTCAAAAAGTTAAAAATAGAAATACCCTATGACCCAGCCATCCCACTACTGGGTATCTATCCTAAGAACCTGAAATCCACAATTCCAGGAGTCCCATGCACCCCTATGTTCATTGCAGCATTATTTACAATAGTCAAGACGTGGAACCAACCCAAGTGCCCAGCAACTGATGATTGGATAAAGAAGATATGGTGTATCTACACAATGGAATACTACTCAGCCATAAAAAAGGACAAAATTGTCCCATTCGCATCAACATGGATGGACCTTTAGGGAATTGTGTTAAGCGAAATAAGCCAGACAGAGAAAGACGAACTCTATATGACTCCACTCATAGGTGGAAGTTAACATATAGACAAGGAGAACTGATTGGTGGTTACCAGGGCAAAGGGGGGGTGGGGGAGGGCACAAAGGGTGAAGTGGTGTACCCACAACATGACTAACAATAATGTACAACTGAAATCTCACAAGGTTGTAATCTATCATAATCTTGATAAAAAAAAAAAAAAGAATATGAAAAGAGAGGCTGGCCCCATGGCTGAGTGGTTAAATTTGCGTGCTCTGCTTCAGCGGCCCAGGGTTTCACTGGTTCTAATCCTGGGTGCGGACATGGCACCACTCATCAGGCCATGCTGAGGCGGTGTCCCATATGCCACAACTAGAAGGACCCACAACTAAAAAAAATATACAACTATGTACTGGGGAGATTTGGAGGAAAAGAAGGAAAAATAAAATCTTAAAAAAAAAAAAAAAGAATGTGAAAAGCCACAAACTGGGAGAAAACATTTGCAAGTCATGTATCAGATAAAGAACTTGTATCCAGAACATATAAAGAACTCTCTTACAACTCCATAATAAGACAAACAACCCAACTAAAAACTAGACAAGAGATTTGAATAGGCATTTCACAAATGAAGATATATGAATGGCTAATATGCACATGAAAAAAAGCTCAACATAATTAATCATTGTGGAAATGCAAATTAAAACCACAATGAGATACCACTGCATACCCACTAGAATGGCTATAGTCAATGGCAAGGATATAGAGATACTGTGATCCTCGTACATTATTGTAAAATGGTACGGCCACTTTGGAAAACAGTTTGGCAATTTCTGAAAATGTTAAACATACACTTACCATGTAACTCCACTAGCAGTTCTACTAGAGGAATCTACCCACCCAAGAGAAATGAAAACATACATCTACATAAAGACGCATGTGAGTGTTCATAGCTGCATTATTTAATATAGCCAAAAACTGGAAACAATCCAGCTGTCCATCAAAGGATAAACAAAACTTAATATAGCTATATGTTGTAATACTACACAGCAATTAAAAGGAACAAGCTACTGATACATGCTACAACGTGGATGCATCTCAAAACATGTGCTAAGTGAAAGAATCCAGGCACAAAAGACCAAAATTTTTTTTTCTGTTTTATCTCCCCAAATCCCCCCCGTACATAGTTGTATATCTTAGTTGCAGGTCCTTCTAGTTGTGGCATGTGGGACACCACCTCAACATGGCCTGACAAGCAGTGCCATGTCTGCGCCCAGGATCCGAACCCGCAAAACCCTGGGCTGCCGCAGCAAAGCACGCAAACTTAACCACTCGGCCACGGGGCCGGCCCCAAAAGACCAAATATTATATGATCAATTTATGTGAAATGTCCAGAATAGGCAAATTTTTAGAAACAGAAAGAAGCTCAGTTGTTGCCAAGGGCTGAGGATAGGAGTGGAAGCACGGAATTGCAAACAGGTACAAGGAAACATTTTTGGGGTGATGGAAGTGTTCTAAAACTGTATGGTGAGGATCACACAACTATAAATTTATAAAAAATCAATTGTATACTTCAGTGGGTGAATTTTGTGATATGTGAATTATATCTCAATAATGCTGTTTTTTAAAAATAAAATTATAAAAAATAGATGAGGTTCCTGTTCCCATGCAGTTTATAGTCTAGTGTTCAAAATATAGCCATTAAACAATAATTACCCAAATAATTGCATAATCATTGTAATAATTGCATAGTTATTGTATGGTAAGTACTATGCAAGGCAATTAGAGGGTATCGTGAGAGACTACAGTAAGAAAGGCCTGACTGAGGAAGTAACATTTTAGCTGAGATCCAAGAGATAAGTAGTGGTTAACCAGAGTGAAGGGAAGAACATTCTAGCAGAAGGAACAGCATGTGCTCAGGTCATAAGCAGGAAAGAAGATGGCACATTCTATAAATTGAAAGATCGGGGTGGAGAAATGTAAGATGAGATTGGAGAGATATATGGAGGTCACATGGTAGAGAGTCTTGTGAGCCATGGTGTTAAGTTCTGTCTTGACTATAAATGCAATGAGGAGCTACTGAAGCATTTTAAGGATGGAAGGGACAACATCAGATTCTCATTTTTAAGATACTACCAAAGGCCTGGGCACAGGGAACATTGAACACGATAAACATGGTCTTAACGTTCATGGAACTGAAAGAGTAAAAGAGACAGATGACAAATATTTGTGTAACTGAAATAAAATTGTTACAGTGATCAGTGTAATGAAGGGTGCTATTATGAGACTAATGGGAAAGGAACCTTTTATCCAAGACCTGTGAGCCTTCTCTCAGCTTTTCCTGGCATCGTGGCAAAGGACTCCCATTGTTAGTCCTTGTCTCATGGAGACTGAGCCTGTACACTAGTCCTACAGAAATCTGTCCTCCCACCCTCCTTTCCCTTGGACCAGTGAAGATTTAGATCTGCCCACATGAGACCAGTAGCTTCACTTTCTCATCTTTATCAAAAGTAGCATATCGATGGACATCAACCTCTAAAGACCTACCAAGACTTATAAAATATATTCTTTCTTGTAGAAATATATTCTTTGTTGTATTGCAAGTTTGGTTCACCTACATAGTGTTCAAACAAAGCTGAAGAGACTAAAATCTCCCTATCTGAAATAATTTATTTAAAAACCTGAAAAATAAGAGCAAGAATATTGATACATATTATATAGACAGAAATAGATTTTATGTGTATATTCAGTAGTCTATAAGAGAGCAAAAACTATATATTATTTTCTTTTGTATCTATACACTTTGCAAGGTGCCTGCCATTTTCTTGGCAGAAATTAATTTTTGAAATGAATTAATCTCCTGGATTTTACATGTTTTTCATTCGTATTTTTCTTTTTATAATGTTGTCCATTATTTACTATAAAAAACGTGGAAGTGGAAATGCAGAAAAGGATATAGTTGAAAACATAATCAGAATCTTATACATGATCATTATTAGCACCTTGATATGTTTTTTGCCAGTCTTATGTAGTCTTATTATTTTTCTCTGTGTGTGCTTGTGTGTTTTTGAACAAACTTATGCTATGTATCTAGTTCTGTTTCCTTTTTTTAAAAAAAAGCTTTTTATTTCTCATGGCATTAAAATTTCTTTGAAGATTTTTTAATGACTATATAATATTTCATCATTTATTTTGGCTTTAATGGGAATACATTTGTATTTGCAGTGATTGTTGAGCCCATTCCAGTTGGACAAGCTGCTAAGGACTATTTAAATTTATATGTAACACCAACCTTGCTTGAAGGACTCACAGAGCTTTGTAAGCAAAAACCAGCAGATCCTTTTGTAAGAAATCTTTTTATTTACACTAAAGAATATTGTCTATGGTTTTTATATTTAAAACATTGTATTCTTTGAAACAGTGAAAGTATTGGGACTTGTTTTTAAAAACTATTTCATATACATTTTAGATGTTTCTTTGTGTATAACTTTTGATTACTTATTTCCTTGATGTGTTTTAACTCTTAAAAAACATTGTTCCTAAATACGTTTTCAATTATTGCATCCTTCAATTGCTGAGCATTGTTTTTTTGTGTACAACTTATATAATCAAAGGATAAAATTAGATACATACTTGAATTTTGTTCAACATTTTTTTTTTTGAGGAAGACTGGCCCTGAGCTAACATCCGTGTCCATCTTCCTCTACTTTATATGTGGGACGCCTACCACACCATGGCGTGCCATGCAGTGCCATGTCTGCACCCAGGATCCAAACTGGTGAACCCCGGGCCACCCAGAAGTGGAGTGTGCGAACTTAACTGCTGCGCCACCGGGCCAGCCCCTGTTCAACATTTTTGTTTCTCATGATATCTAAAATTTTTAAGTAGAAAACTTGTATTCATTCACATCCCTACATGCCTCAACGTTGCTCAGGCGGGTGGAAGAATGGTTGGGGAGGAAGAGCTAGGATAGTTGTCTAGGGCCAAATGTCATCCTGGGTCCTTCTTTACAGCTGCTCCCACCCATTTGAAGACTCTCCAAGATAATCAGGGAAGCTTATTTCAATACCAGCCCTACCAAAATAATATTTCTAGACTCTGTAAACACTCCCAAAGGGAATCCCCTTTGGAAGACAAAAAATTTAATCTCCTGTACTAACTTTGTCACTTTTACCAAAAAGAAAAGATAGGCAGATTATTTCTTTATATTATAAAAGTAATATATGTTTATTTAGTAGGAAACCTGAAACTATGTAAAAATGTAAAATGTAAAGAAGAGAAGAAAAAGATACCCCTGGTTCCATTTCCTAAACATAGTCTCTGATGTCATCTTGCCTGGATTCACCTCTGCCTCCAGACTCCTAACCTCTCTCTGAATCTCTCTTTTCTCTTCAGTAAAATACAGATATATTTGGTACCTACCTACCTAATAGGGATATTGTTAGGACTGAATGTATAAATGCTTGTAAAATTCTTAGTCAAGGTGTGTAATGCATAAGTGCTTAAATAGCAGCTGCTATTATTGTTATTTTTTTCCAGTCCTTTTTTTTCTTTGCTGAGGTTTTATTTTTTATATGACTATATATAAACATATATTCCATGAACATTGCTATATTTAAAAGAGGTGGGCTTTTTTCTTTTTTTGGCTGAGGAAGATTTGCCCTGAGCTAACATCCATTGCCAGTCTTCCCCTATTTTATCTGTGGGTTACTGGCACAGTGTGGCCACAGACAGGTGGTGTAGGTCTGCGCCCAGGAACCAAACCTGGGCTGCCAAAGTGGAGCATGCCAAACATAACCACTAGGCCACTGGGGCTGGCCCTATAGAGATTATTTTAATAGGCACATGATCTATTTCTTTTATTACCTTTACTATTCCTTTTTTGCTGTTTGAGTTGTTTGCTATTATAAATACTGTGATAATAAACAGCTTTGAGTATAGAGCTTTTCACATACTGGGATTGTTTCATTTGGAAAGAGATCAAAGTAGAATTATGTCAAAATATATGAAGTTTAAAAATTTTTGGCCCTTAAAGAACTTTATTTTTTGATTAATTATTTTTTTGAATAAGTAATATTTGAATATCGTATAAAATTCAAAAGTTACAAAAGGATATATAGTGAAAAGTAACTCTTCTTATTCCTCTTCCTCAGCCACCCAGTTGTACTCCTTGGAGTCACTGTTACCAGCCTTTAGTGTATCCTTTCAGAGAAAACCTATGCACGGATAAGCATACATATGTTTATGTGCTTAAAAACACATACACATACAAAATTTAGTAGCTAGCCACTAAATATACTATTTGACACTTTTAACCTTATTTACTTAATATGTATTATAAATTTTTGCATAGCACCACAAACAAAATCTCCACATTTTAAAAGAACAGCTTATGGCATTCTGTTGTATGGATGCTCTACAATTTATTAATTAGTCCCATTTAGATGGTTGTTTGGGTTCTTTCTACTCTTTTGTTATTGTAAACTGCTGCAGTGAATATCCTCATTCACGTGTCAGCACACCATTTGTCTATAGAATAAATGCCTACAAATGGAAGTACTGAGTCAAAAAGAATGTTATTTTGATGTTTTTGATATGTGCATTTTTAATTTGGATAAATATTGCCAAATTACCTTTTGTAATGGTTGTACCATTTTATACTTAGATCAAAAATGAATGAGAGTGCCTGATGTTTTTCAAGCCTTGCGTTTTTTGGCCAATCTGATAGATGAAAAATAATATCTGGTACCATTTTAATCTGTTTAATTTGTATTTCTTTTGTTATGAGTGAGTCTGAGTGTCTTTTTACATATGCTGCTTAAAGTCGTTTGCATTTCCTTTTCTGGGAACTTCCTACCCATGCCCTTTGTCCATTTTTTGGAGGAGAAGGGTGGTTCTAGATCTTTTCCTTATTGTGTTGGAATTCTATATATTTAGGAAAATATCCTTTTGTTGTTTAGTAGATTTTTTCAGTTTATCGCTTGTCTTTTGACTTTTTTCATGAGATATTTTAATTTTAATGTAGCCGAATTTATTGAGCTCTAGGTTTCTGGCTGTATTTAAAGAAGGTTTTCTGCTCTGAGATTATAAATAACATTCTCCCATGTTTCCTTCTAGTACTTTTTATGTTCCTTTTTTTACATATATATTTTTGATCATCTGGAATTTATTTTGCTATCGAGAGTGAGGTAGGGAGCCACATTTTATTTTATTTTCCACTGGGTTACCCAATTGGCCAAAACCATTTATTGAACAATCTCTATTTTCCTCATAGATTTAAGATTGCACTGTTAACATATACTAAGTTCCTGCATGCATTTAGGTTTATTTCTGTATTTTTTTCTGTTTTACTTACCTATATATCTGTTCATTTGCAAGTACCACACTGCTTTAATTATTGTAGCTTTATATTTTAAAATCAGGTAGTTCTAAGCCTCCTAGTTACTCTTCTTTTTCAGAATTTTCTTGACTTTTTTTGTGTTGTTATTTCTAATGTGAATATTTTCAGGTCACAGTACACACTATCATATTGCTTTCTTGAAAGGCCATGCCAATTTACACTGTGATCACAAATGTATAATTCCCATTTCACCCCATCCACATTAGTATTAGAAGTAAGTTAAAAACACTGAAGTGGAAGTGGGACTGATCTGATAACAGGCAAAAGAGACAAAAGAAATGATATTTCAATTGTTTTAACTTATATGTATATATTTACTGGCGAGGTTAAGCATTTTCCCTTGTGTTTAGTTGTATTTCCTCCTTTGTGAATTATCTATCTGTCTTTTGTCCGCTTACCTGTTGGAGTTTTGTGAGAGTTTTTTGTATGTTAGTTACATCAACCTTTAATCAGACTTACGGCAAAAATATTTCCCTTTTTGTTTAACTTTCAATTTTGCGTTTTAAATAATATTCAATAAGTCAGACCTTGATTTTTTTCCTTATTGTGAGTTTTCATTTACCATCTAAGTTTAGAAAGGCCTCTCCCATTGAAAGTTTTGCTAAATATTCACTTTTGTTTACTTGTAAATTTTTTATACTTAATTTTCCCGTGCATCTGGAATTATTTTTGTGTGTAACACAAGATGAAGATCTAAACTGATTTTTTTCTGACCAGTTGTCCTTGTACATTGATTTATGAAGCCTTACTTATCATGTATTAAATTCTATATCTTGGCATGTATTCTGTTACAAGGATCTTTACGTTCTAACAACAATACCACAATAAATAATTACTTTTAACGTTATTTTCAATGCTTCTGTATATACTTAACAATCTTTCTTTTTAGTTTTTTGTGATAAAATATGTATAAGATCAAACTTGCCATTTTAACCATTTTTAAGTGTACAATTCAGTGGCATTAATTATAGTCACAATTTTATGCAACCATCATCACTATCTATTTCCAAAACTTTTTCATCAACCCAACCAGAAATTCTGTAACCTAAGCAATAACTCCCCATTATCTCCTCCCCTCAGGCCCTAGTAACCTCTAATCTACTTTCTGTCTCCATGAATTTGCCTATTATAGATATTTAATATAAGTGGAATCAGACAATCTTCTTTTGCGTTTGGCTTATTTCGCTTAGCATAATGTTTTCAAAGTTCATATAGGTTGTAGCATGTATCAGAATTTCATTCCTTTATGGATGAATATTATTCCATTGTGTGTATATATCATATTTTGCTTATCCATTCATCTATTGATGAATACTAGGGTTGTTTCTACCTTCTGGCTATTGTGCATAATGTTGCAGTGAACATTGGTGTACAAGTATCTGTTTGAGTACTTGTTTTCAATTCTTTGAGGTATATGCATAAGAGTGGAATTGCTGGGTCACATGCTAATTCTGTGCTTAGCTTTTTGAGAAACCACCCAACTGTTTTTCACAGCGACTGCACCATTTTACTTTGCTACTAGCAATGTTTGAGAGTTTCAGTTTCTCCACATCCTGAGCAGCACTTATTCTTTTCTGTTTTTGTTTTTATTATAGCCATCCTAGTAGATGTGAAATGGTCTATTGTTGTGGTTTTGATTTGCATTTCCTTTACAACTAATAATGAGCATCTTTTCATGTGCTGTTTGGCTATTCGTATATTTTCTTTGGAGAAATGTCTGTTCATATTCAAGTTCTTTACTCATTTTTAACTGAGTTTTTTTTTGTTGAGTTGTAGGAGTTCTTTATATGTGGAAGATGTTAAATTCTTATCAGATCTATGGTTTGCAAGTATTTTCTTCCCTTTTGTAGGTTATCTTTTTGCTTTGTTTTTTTTTTTAAGATTTTATTTTCCCTTTTTCTCCCCAAAGTCCCCCTGTACATAGTTGTGGGTCCTTCTAGTTGTGGCATGTGGGATGCCGCCTCAGCCTAGCTTGATGAGTGGTGCCATGTCCGTGCCCAGGATTCGAACTGGTGAAACACTGGGCCGCCAAAGCAGAATGCGTGAACTTAACCACTCCGCCATGGGGCCAGCCCCTTTAGGTGCTTTCTTGATAATGTCATTTAATGCACAAAAGTTTTAAAATTTTGACAAAATCTAATTTATCTATTTTTTCTTTTGTTGCTCATGCTTTTGGTGTCATCTAAGAATCCATTTCCACATTCAAGGTCATGAAGATTTATTCCTATGCTTTCATTTAATATTGTAAGAGTTTTAGCTCTTATATTTAGGTTATTGATCCATTTTGAATTAATTTTTCTATGTGGTGTGAGGTAAGCATGCAGCTTCATGCTTTTGCATGTGGAAATCCAGTTGTCCCAGTACCATCTGTTGAAGAGACTGTACCTTCTCCATTGAATGGACTTGGTATCATTGTTAAAAATCAATTGGTCAGGGGCCAGCCCAGTGGTGCAGCAGTTAAGTTCACATGTTCTGCTTTGGCAGCCTGCGGTTCACCGATTCGGATCCTGGGGGCAGACATGGCACTGCTTGGCAAGCCATGCTGTGGCAGGCATCCCACATATAAAGTAGGGGAAGATGGGCACGGATGTTAGCTCAGGGCCAGTCTTCCTCAGCAAAAAGAGGAGGATTGGCAGCAGATGTTAGCTCAGGGCTAATCTTCCTCAAAAAAAAAATCAATTGGTCATATGTGTATGGCCATTATTTCTGGACTCTCACCTTCTATTCTGTTGGTCTTTTTGTCTCTCTGTATGCCACCCTGTTTTGATTTCTGTAGCATTTTCTTTTTTAAAGATTTTATTTTTCCTTTTTCTCCCCAAAGCCCCCTGGTGCATAGTTGTGTATTTTTAGTTGTGAGTCCTTCTAGTTGTGGCATGTGGGATGCCTCCTCAGCATGGCTTGATGAGCGGTGCCATGTCCACGCCCAGGATCCAAACCCAGCGAAACCCTGGGCTGCCGAAGTGGAGTGAGTGAACTTAACCACTCGGCTATGGGGCCGGCCCCTGATTTCTGTAGCTTTGCAATAGATTTTGAAACCAGGAAGGATAAAAGTCGGAAAATCCTCCAACTTTGTTTTTTTCATGATTGTTTTGGCTTTTCAGAGCCCCTTGAAATATTCCATATGATTTTGAGGATTGACTTTTACATTTCTGCAGAAATGACTGTTGGAAATTTGATAGAGATTGTATTGAGTCTGTGATTGTTTTGGGTAGTATTGACATCTTAACCGTATTAAGTCTTTCCGTGAACACGGGATATTTTTCCTTTTATTTAGGTCCTTTATTTTCTTTTAGCAATGTTTTATAGTTTTCAGGATACAAGTTGGTTAAATTTATTCCTAGATATATTTTTTCAGTGCTATTATAATAAAAATGATTTCTTTCTTTTTTTGTTTTTGAGGAAGATTAACCCTGCGCTAACATCTGCTGCCACTCCTCCTCTTTTTGCTGAGGAAGACTGGCCCTGAGCTAACACCCGTGCCCATCTTCCTCTACTTTATATGTGGGACACCTGCCACAGCATGGCTTGCCAAGCAGTGCCATGTCCGCACCCGGGATCTGAACTGGTAAACCCTGGGCCGCCAAAGCAGAATGTGTGCACTTAACCACTGGGCTGGCCCCAAAAATGGTTTCTTAATTTCCTTTTTGGATTGTTCATTGCTGATGTATAGAAACACAACTGAATTTTATGTGTTGCTTTTGTAACCTACAACTTTGCTGAATTCATTTATTAGTTCTAGTGGCTTTCTTGTGGACTCTTTGGGGTTTTCTAAATATGGGACCATGTCCTCTGTGAATGGAGATAGTTTTACTTCTTTTCCAGTTTGGATCTGTACTTGACAATCTTGCATAATGTAAAACTCAGTGTTTCAATTTTTAATGGTCATTTTCTCATTATTCTTAAAGCAATTTTTGAAAACTGTTTTAAATTGATATACTATGTGTTGTATAAAGTATTTAAATGTTTATTAACTTGAGGGTGTTTTTCATTTTTTCATAGATTTGGCTGGCTGATTGGCTGCTGAAAAATAATCCCAACAAACCTAAACTTTGTCACCATCCAGTTGCAGAAGAATGTTTTAAAAGTAAAGTCCTTTAAAGAACAAATCACGAACTATTGTATTGTAAAAGGCATGCTTCTACTTAAAAAAAAAGAAAGAAAGAAAACATAATTCCTAAAGGTTTAAGTAACTACGCGTGAAATAAATTACTTCTTAAAAATAAGTTTTAAGAGAATAACTGTGTTTTGTGCAGCAGATAACATTCACTAGGGTAAAATATAGGTTTAGGGGATTATTTTTTTTTCTAAAAAGAAAATTGTGTTTACTTAGAAGCATATAGGATGCCAATAAAACAACTGCAACTTTTTTTCTTTTTGCAACTACAAAGTGGTGTTCAGTTCAGAAAGCAACAGTTAATTCAAATAGGATTCATCAGAGACAACTGCAGATGAAAAAGCTACCATTCCCAAGTATAGCTAACTTGTGCTGTGCACCAACAAGAACCTGCTTTAAATCTCTGTGACAGTTTACAACCCCCATACCGTACCAGGCAAGGTTGGTGGTATTGAAAATACCACCGGACAGGGCTAGCTAAAGACACATTTAGCAGTGTGTTAACTATAGCAAAAAAGACATTGTACTGTTTAAAAAACAGGTCTTACAAAGTCTTCCATTTTAACTTTTTTCTCTAAAAGGAATGAGTTGTGTACAAGGAGGTTAAATGCTTTATAGACAAGGAAAAAGACTTGAACCAACTTGTTTATCATCATCATCTTCATCTTCCTTCTGTTCCTTGATTTTTTTCAGCCTCGATGACTCCCTTTTTTGCTGCATAGGCTTATACAGCAATATCCTTTTCGTATTTTTCCTTCAGCTTAGCAGCCTTCTTTTCTCAAGGTTGCAGCGTGTTATTCCACATCTCTCCCACTTTCTTGGCAGTATCACCAATGGATAGGCTGGGATGTTCTTCTTTGATTTCTGGGCAATAATCAGAACAAGAAAAAGACTGGAGGTGGCTTCTTGGGTGTACTAGGATCCTTGAACTTATTTTTGTTTCCCTTTAGGAGGAATATAGGTTTTCTTCCTTCCTTCCTTCCTTCCTTCCTTCATTCCTTCCTTCCTTCCTTCCTTCCTTCCCTCCCTCCCTCCTTCCTTCCTCCCTCCCTCTCTCCCTCCCTCCCTCCCTCCCTCCCTCCCTTCCTTCCTTCTTTCCTTCCTTCCTTCCTTCCTTCCTTCCTTCCTTCCTTCCTTCCTTCCTTCCTTCCTTTTTTGGTGAGGAAGATTGCCCCTGAGCTAACATCTGTTGCCAATCTTCCTCTTTTTACTTGAGGAAGGTTATCACTGAGCTAACATCTGTGCCAATGTTCCTCCTCCATTCTTAATGTGGGATGCCACCTCCAGCATGGCTTGATGAGCGATGTGTAGGTCTGCACCTGGGATCCAAACCCGTAAACCCCAGGCCGCTGAAGCGGAGCATGTGAACTTAAACCACTATGCCACTGGGCTGGCCCTGCATTTTTTTTTTTTTATAACAGCCCTTGTCTGTCTTTGCTCTGTCTTCAAAGTTTCCTTTCTCTTTAGCAGATATGGTCTTCCACCTCTCTGAGCGCTTTTTGGAAAACTCTGAGAAGGTGACTGAAGCATCTGGTTGCTTCTTGTGCTCCTCCCGGCAAGTTTGTACAAAGACTGCATATGATGACATTTTGCTTCTTGGTCTCTTGGGATCTGCTTTGCCCATGTTTAGTTATTTCCTCTCAGCAAGGCACAACGTCAACCAGTGCCCATCTGGCTCTCGCTTGCCCTGGTGCTGTCTCTATGGAGCTCAATGTACTGCAGTCGTTGTTGGTTTAGGGTATGATTTTAACAATTATGTAACATTAAGTAATAGAAGGCTGTATTATGTTGCTGTATTTTTTTTTAAAGTTTGAGAAGTAAGACATGGAATTTTAGTTATGACGTTTTCCCAAGCATGTATCTTATATCTACATGCATAATTAATGCTCAGTTCACAGTTTAGTTTAAGAAGTATGAGTATATAAATACTTATTTGGTATAATGAAAATGATCAGAACTAGGTTATGATTTTAAATAATCACTATATAACTATTTCCTCAACATTAGTAAGTGCCTTCCAAAGGTGACCGTATGTAGGGTGACAACTCATCTTGATTTGCCTGGAAATTTCCTGGTTGTATCACTTGCATCCTGGAAGCCCCCTCAGTTCTGGGCAAAATGGGATGATTGGTCACTCTCCAAAATAGTCTGTAGGTTAGTGTTTCCCAGTTATGTTTTTGTGACAAGGTACTGGTTTCAAAAAATTGTTGTGGGGCTAGCCCGATGGTGCAGCAGTTAAGTTCGCATGTTCCGCTTCCCGGCGGCCCACGGTTCACCGGTTTGGATCCTGGGTGCGGACATGGCACTGCTTGGCACGCCATGCTGTGGTAGGCGTCCCACATAGAAAGTAGAGGAAGATGGGCACGGATGTTAGCTCAGGGCCAGTCTTCCTCAGCAAAAAGAGGAGGATTGGCAGCAGTTAGCTCAGGGCTAATCTTCCTCAAAAAAAAAAAAAAGTGTTGTAAAATTCTCATTTCTTAAAGAAATTTTGACTTAGAAAAGATCCAGATTGCAAATCACTTTTATTAAGAGTAAATGCTTAAACTGGCCTCATCTAAAAGCCAATGTCATTATAAAACAAAAAGTAGAAATGAGGAGGAACTGTTCTAGATTAAAAGAGACTAAGGAAACTTCTTAACCAAATGCAATGAGTAGATATTGACTGGATCCTGGTTTAAAAAAAAAATCTATAAAAGACCTTTGCAGGGGACAATTAAGGAAATTTAGATATAGACTAAATTTTAGGTGACATGAGGGAATAATTGCTAAATTTTTTAGGGCCAAAATGATATGGCCATAAAAGGAGAATGTCATTATTATTAGGTGATGCATTCTGAATTATTTTAAATTTTTGATGTTTGCAATTTATTTTCAAATGGTTCATGAAGAAAGAAATATTTTTATACACGTGTAGATAAGGCAATTTTAGTAAAATATTAGCAATTGTTCAGTCTAAGTGTCAGGTACCCTAGTGTTCACTGTACTATTCTTTCAACTTTTCTGTACTTTAAAACTATTCATAAATGAAGTTGGGGAAAAAAAAGAAACAATCTGACTGTTACCACCATAATCTAGTGGCTAATTTTTCACATCACTGAGAGGCAGACATTCAGATATTATGTAGCTCTTGATTTGATACAAATGAAATATGCTAATCATCTATGATTTGTTCTAGCCAAATGTGTACCTTAAAATTATCAAGCTTTTAGGCCAAACTTCCAGCTTAAAGTAACATAGGAGATCAAGTGACCATCTAAAGGACACCATAAAGAAGCAACTAGAAAAATTTAGAAAATCAGATGTTCTTCAGGACAGCTACCCAGGTCTTTTCAGCAAATTGGTGTCACGAGAAAAGGGACTGTTTTAGATTAAGATACTTAAGATATATAATCAGAATCAAAACTTGTCTCTAGATTGGACTTGGTTTAGACAGACGAGCTGCAAAGGACATTTTTGAGACAACTGGGAAGATTTGAACCTACACTTAGTATCAGATGAGATGAAAATATATTGTGTTGGAAGGTAAAGATGGTTAAGTTAAAAGCATGTTAGAAAGCAATATATACAGTGTGGTTTCACTTTGATAAAAAGATACGTATGTGTATATATATGTAGAATAAGATATAGAAGGATACCCACTCAAATATTATTATATAATCTCTGGATGGTGGGAATATGCTGTTTTATTTTTCTTGTTTTTGCTTAGCTGTATTTTAAGTTTTTGTACAGTGATCATGTTACTGCTTTTGTAGTTTTTTTAGGGTTTAAAAGATAAACATCTTAATGGATGTCAGCATTAAAAGGGTTGGCAACACTTCCTTATTAACAGATGATCTTTATGCTGTTTATGGCCAAGATGTTTTGCAATTTCTCAGTGCTGGTGATTATCTGAATTTTTGGACATATTCCTCCTGAGACTGGTGTGCCTACTGTATTTCAAAACACCTTTTGCATCAGTGTTGGGAAGACAAACTAAAATCTTAACAACAAAGATAAATAGTAGATTGCTATATTTTGAGCAATAGCCAAAAGCATATGGGAAAAAGCAAATAGTTTTTACAATGGGATTCCAGTGTGACACCTTCAGGAGGTGATTTCCACCTCTTGTGGAAAAAAGAGACAGCATTGTTTACGGCAGAAAAATTCCATTCTGGAAGTCAGCTTCAGTCTCCAGACCTGCCATTTGTCTTTTTAAAATGAAGGGAAGGGGGCCGGTCCCGTGGCTGAATGGTTAAGTTCACAGCTCCCCTTCAACAGCGTAGGGTTTCGGTGCTTCGGATCCTGGGCGCAGATGGAGCACTGCTTATCAGGCCACACTGAGGCGGCGTCCCACATAGCACAACCAAAAGGACCTGCAACTAGAATGTACAACTATGTGCTGGGGGGCTTTGGGGAGAAGAAGAAGAAGAAAAAGAGAAGAAGGAGAAGGAGAAGGGGAAGGAGAAGGAGGAGAAGGAGGAGGAGGAGGGGGAGGAGAAGGAGGAGGAGGAGGGGGAGGGGGAGGAGGAGGAGGAGGGGG
>NC_060273.1:80144950-80190305 GCF_021613505.1 Equus quagga
GGGGGAAGGGAAGAAGAAGGCGGCGACAGATGTTAGCGCAGGTGCCAATCTTTAAAAAATAAAGAACTAAATAAAAATGGAGGGAAAAAAATTAGAGAAAACAGACAATTTTAAATATATTTTGGAGATGAAATAGACAAAAATACACACATAGGGAAAATAATATAGTTAGCTGTAGGATTCTTTAATTTTGGACACATTTGAGATCATTATTTCATGGGCCAGAAATGGAAAGTATAGCATAGGGTGAATAGGAAAATGAGAAGACTGCCTCCTTGTTTACTTTCTAGGTAACTAAAAAGGGGAGAAGACTGCCTTCTGACATATCCTGTTAGGTGGGACCAACATACTGCAAGCAAATTTGTGGTCGTTAAATGCGTGATTTAATGCATTTTTCTCACACTGAATGATAGTGTGCTATTCTTATTGCTTGAGATATATCACTTCATTTAGTTCTTTCTCCAGGACTCAAAGAGACCAAAGAAGAAGGCAAGCAAGGATGCAGCTTTCTTATGACTTGGAACTAAAGAGAAGTTTAGCTTTTCCTTTACTCCTTAGAAGTTTAGGTCTGGGATGGCATCTTGAAGGCTCCCTCTTCCCAGGCCTCTTTGCATCTTCTTATACTTAGCCAAGAAGTATGGTACATTGCTAACCCCGACTTCCCTACCTCAGCTTCTGTTTGGGGGGTTTTGAAGAGTAGAATAATGCTGGAAGCAGAGAGCCCAGGGCAACAGTTTTTCTGCCCTGGTTTAAGGTGCCACAGGTTAGCTTGATTTGAAAGGATCACAGATACTTCTGAGGAAATACTTTCCCAGCTCAGAAATACTGCCACTTCTTTTATGCAGTTAACTCTTTGTGGAAACTATTTAGATAAAGCTTTGATTTTTGAATCAGAGGTGGCCCAATTCTTCTCTTCTTTGTTTGCTATTTCTGTGACTTCAGGTGCTTTTCTTGGGTTATTTTCGTTAGTCCCCTCACTAATAACCTTCCCTATAGAAACTTTACACCTTTCATTTATGATCCATAATTGTTTTCCAAAAGTTAATTAAATCTCAGAAACTCCCAGGTTTATGAGAGCCTTTAACACAGAAGTTTACTTCTAAAGATAGAGTGCCGTGATTTCTGGCAATTTCAGATAGAGGTTGCAAATAAGATAGCTTTCTGCCACCTCACCAAAGGAAAAGATCTTTGTGGAACAGTCATGCATAGCTTTTCCTATTAAACCAGACCTTTTAGTCCATAGGAAAGAGAGGAGAACTAAATAAAATGATGTTGGTTGTTCCTTTCCTGCTTCCAAGGTGACCCAGAAAGTTCTCTCCCCCCATTCAAATCAAGGGTTGATGACACTGCTGTGATTGATGCCTTTTGTTCCCAGACCAAATTGTTTTTTATAGCCCACCCCCTGCCGCACTTTCCAAAGTGCCACTGCCATCAGCTCCAGAGGGAGCCCCTTCCTCAGGCTTCCTGGCCAGCAGCTGCACTGTGATGGCAGGGAGCACCGAATGGGAGGAGAAAGCAGCTTGCAGACAAATGGACAGCTAATCTGACCAACAGCCCCATCACTAGAACCATAAAAAAATTCCTTTTTTTCCCCCCACTTGCCTCACCTGCATTTCTTGGCTGAGGTGGGGGGAATGCTCTTTGCAAACGTTATGGCTTCATATGGTCTATCAAAGAAGCCTCAAAGTTTTTCTCCTTTTTTTCTTTCTCAAACCAATTCTGCTTATTCACCCAATGTTGTCAAGTCGCTACAGACTTGGCAGATATTAAAAGGCTGATAAGGGAACATTATGAACAACTTTATGGCAATAAATTTGACGAATAAGACGAAATAGACAAAGGCCTTGAAAAACAAACTATCAACAGTGTGTCAACCTAAGCTACTGTTTCTGGATCCATCTTTAAATTTCCTGTCATCAGAGTTTGCATCTCTCTCATGTTCAGTTTTTTTTATTTTGAAGCAGCTCTGCTGAGCTTACTTAATTAGCATTCTCAACCGTTCTACTAGGATCTGCTTACTTTTCAGCACAAGTTTTCTAACTGTGGGATAGAGAAGGTTAAGCTATTTTATAAGAATAAGCATTTCAGGGGTTAATAAATCTTATCTTAATCAGGATAGTAAAATCCTGATCCTTCTGGGTGGCCTTTATGTTGAGGCCAGCATGACAACCTCTCTGGACTTTATCTAGTGTTTCTGATCCTTGCCAATGTGAGAACATTTCAAGGAGTCTTTAACGTATATGTGTGGTTAGAGCCTTTTGCACCATAAAATGGTTAGACAAGCACCAATATAAAACAATCAGTCTACAATGAGGTTGAAGCTTTGGAAACAAGCACATCCTTTTCAGTGTGCTTGCTTTTATAATGTGTCATTTAGCAAATGGACTGTGAAGAATTAGTCATGCCAAACTTCTGACTGTCAGATGACTGGCTACAGACTAAACATCCCAGACGAAAATTTTTAGACTTTAAAGCTTCAGTCTTTACTTCCACAGTTCAATTAAAATAAAATACTGTATCTAACAGGACCACAAAGTTCTAGTCTAGTTTAACTTGTTTGCATCTCTTAGAGATACAGGTTCAACACATAAATGGCAAACCGTTATGAGTTCTTTCATGCCTCTCAGGAATGGTTTGAGAGAATGTAGTATTTGAAACCATTGTGATCTTTATGGTGAGAAACGATATACTAAATTAAGTAAAAAATGTAATATTGTTAGGGGGTTATCCCATTGGTGAGATCACACTGTTACATTCCTCTTTCTGTTGCTAATATGGTAGGTCCCAACTTGAACACACTATTGTGTGTAGGAAGCCAGACCCTTTGTCTACCTTCCTATAGGTCTAGGTGCCTCCACCTGCCCTCTTTTGGCTCTTCAGTGCTTACCTGGCTCTGAGGCCTGACCCTGGGCTCTCCTAAGTCATCAGAGCTGGACTTTTCACTGGATTCCATGCTCTTGCATCCTACAATACTTTTGTTCTTTACAGTTCTATTATTTTTAAAATCTCTTCATCTTCTCTCTTGCCGTCATCTTGATCATTTCCCTTTATCTTTATCAGTGAGTATGGTATTCCTGACCTCCACATAAGCTAACTATAAAGATTTTGATATGTGATTGTATCTCGATAGAACTGAAAAAAAAAAAAGATTTTGAAATTATGAAGCATATCACAAAGTGAAGGAGTTAAAAACAATGTGCTAACATGCTTTCTTCCTGTTCTAGTTGGTCAGGGGACTCAAGTTGAACAGATACTGCCCATATCGAAAACAGTTTCCTACTTACATTTGGTAGCTAGGCTTGAAATTAATTCTCTCTAATTTGTGACAATCAACAAATACTTACTGAGTATCTCGTGTATGCCTAATATGGTGAAAAAATATTATATATTTGTTAGTCTGGCATTCAGGGCTCCCACAGACTGGTCAGTTCTTATCTTTCCAACCCTTTCTCCCCAGAACCTGATTTCATGGACGCTGCTCTAGCTGGAGTGGCCTCTTCGCTCACTTTGCTCCTTCCTAACTCTGTGCATTTGCTAAAGCCAGTCTCTTCCTTTACTCCCACTCCCCCACAAAACAGACACTGGAGGACTCTCCCACTCTTTTATGCTTATATAATTCCTAGCCTTGGAGACAATTTCCTGTAATTTTGCTCTAATACACGTTTGTCTCTTGTGCCTGTGAACTACTCATGCTTAATTTCTGTCTTCTCTGACACAATAATATACTCCTTTGCCAGGAAGTATGGTGAAATGGTTTAGCATCTGGCGTTTGGAAACAGCAAACCAGTTTTGTATCATAACTCCATGACTTCCTAACTCTGGGACCATGGGAAAAGTTGCTTAATTTCTGTTTCCTCATCTATAAACTGAGGATAATGATAGTACCTACCTCACAAAGCAGTTGTGAGGATTAACTGTGATAATATACATAAAAGTACCTAACATGTACCTAACATGAAATCTCTTCCTTCATCACTCAGAAAGTGCCTCCGAATTCCCTCTCGTTCTCCATGCAGGGAGCTTCATAAGACCTTTCAGGTCCTTGGCACCCTCCCACTCTGCACTTCTCCAAGAGCTTCCCACACTCACCAGTGTGTGAAGGACATCTGACTATTGCTATTTTACAGGCCATAAGTTTCTAGAAACCAGTAGTTCTAATTTATTCTGCATGGCAATTGGCATGGGACATCATATGAAGGCCAGAACTGTCAGGATAGAGGCTGAGAATAGAACTTTAGAATTTGAAAAAATTTTGTGAATATCTAGTGCAATCTAATCCAATCCCCTTCTTTAATAAAGATTTTGACGCTCAGAAAGTGATTTGCTTGGCATTACAGTAAAATCTGTGGCAAAGTCAGCAGCACTTTTCCCACAACACTAAATTGCCTCCCTTGATTTCCTGAAAATTAAATTGTGTTGATAGTCACAGAAGATTGCAGGAATAAATCCTTTTGGAAAAATATAAGACAACCTTCAGGGAACTAAAATTAAATATTACCTTAATCTCTTTTGGGAACATGAACCCCAATATTATTCAGGCAATGTGCAGATGTTCTTGGCTTTTTGAGTCCTTATGTGTCACTGGCGGAATTGTTTTTTTTTCACCAGAAACATCAGAATTCAGAAAGAGAGAAAAATGGAATTATCTCAGCTAAATGGGATCTTTGAAAAGCTTCAGATCGTGATCTATAGTGACCTCAGTTTTTCAGCAACTTCTGGAAATGGAGAGAAATCAGAACGGGTTAGATTATCCTCTAAGAAAATCAACAGTTCTTTTCTAATATCTTAGTCCTAGGGGCAACGAAAATGTCTGGCTGTTCAGTAGAGCTTCTACAATATTTTCATCTGCACTGTTTTCTTTAGGTTGTGTTGTGTGGGTACACCTACTGGAGCCCAGGATTTGAGAGAAATTTTATATTACTCTCAAATTTTAAAGAATTCTTCCCAGTTTGTGCTCATATAGATTCTGGTCAGATTTTTTCTATCACACCGTACTACCCAGCCTGGGTCTAAAAGAAGTCAGCCTGAGAAGAAGGATTGTATGACACAATGGGGAAATGCATCCATACCCTCAGCCCAGCCCTGTCCTTCAAACTCTGGAGATTATTTAGAGTCAACCCCGGGACACTGGTGAGCGTGGGAATCTCTTGGAGAGGTGAGGAGTGGGAGGGTGCCAGGGACCTGAAAGGTCTTATGAAGCTCCCTGCCAAGCTGGCCTAGGATTAACCCATCGTTTCCCAGCCAGAGCTGTCCCAGCTGTTTTGCTTTCCTGGGGCCTCTCGTGTTAATCTATGGAATTGACCAACTGAGTTTGACCGTGACTGGCTTTGTTTTGCAAAACAAAATTGGTAAGGCAGGCCTCATGCTGACTGACTGAATGGTGTCATCAACCCAATTCAAGGGGTGCCACAAAAGCAAGGAAATGAAACTTCAATTTCCTCCTCATGTTAAAGGATAGCTTATCATACCGATTATGACCCTTATGCAGCTCAGGGCAAAGTATTTTATTGCTTTTTTTGTGAACAGCAATAAACCACTCTCTTCCACTTTTTCCTCTAACCCCCACCCCCACCCCACACCTGATTAAGGCTCATTGGAAAGGGCTGTTCTCTGTTGTCAATGGTCAGAGAACCAAAGCCTCCTTTTCACCCCCACCAACCTGTCATGATTTTACCTTTATTCTAGGAAGCACAAGATTTGTTTTAAAATAAAACAGAAACAAGCAAACAACTAGAGAGGTGGAAAAGCCGTTCTTGCTTCAGTGCACCCTTGAAACATTTGGTTCCTCTCACTGCTTGAATGAGCATTGCTTCAGTTCTGGGCCAGGCAGACAGTGGTTGCTTTCATCCCTGTGTTCCCACTGCCCCTGTACACACCTCCATTAGAAGGTTTACCATACCACATTATTATGGGCACTGGTGTGTTTTCCTTTTTGATTGGGAGGAACTATGTCCCTTCGTCTTTCTGTCCTCTGCAGACACCTCACATAGTCCCTGACCCATAGAAGGCATTCATTCTATTGATATATATCTATATATATCTATCTATATCAATATCTCTATTGAATGAATAGATCAGTGGAGGCCCTCCACAAAGGTTAACTCATCTATTTCCCTACCTGCCAGCAAGTCTGTACCTACCTATTTCCAGAATCAAAAAGAGGATCAGTTGCTCAGCTTCCTTATTGGGCACTTGTGGACGTCGATGGGAGAGGTGCGATGTTTCTTTGGACTTGGACCTTGCCCTCTTCCATTCACTTTCTGTTCTTTAGGAAATCTCATTTACCCTCATGGCTTTAGAAACTCTCTGTATATTGGTGACTCCTATATTTGCACCTTCATCTCAAATTTTTTCTCTAATTTATTTAGCCAGCTTTCCCAGACTTAATAGCCAATTGCCTACTTGATATCTCCACTTGAATGTTTCAGAACAATTTCAAAGTTAACATGCTTAAAATGGAACTCTTGATTCCCCTCTCCCCATTAGCTCTAATGTGGTCTCTGTCATTTTGCCTCTGTCCATAAATGGCACCAGCTCCCACTCAGTTACTCAAGCTAGAAGACTGGAAATCATCCTAGATGCCTCCCCTTCTCTCACCTACCACATCCAATCCATCAGCAAATTTATTGGTTCTACCTCCTTTATATATACTGCTAATCTTCCCTCTTCTCTCCATTCTCTCTTTCCCTTCCTTAGTCCAAGCCATCATCAGCTCTTGCTTCCTTGTCTTCAAGCTTCCATGCTTGCCTCTCTCAAGTCCATTTTCCAAGTAGCAGGCAGTATGGTTTCCTTACAAAGTAAATAGGATCCATCACTGCCCTGCTTAAAATCTTTCAATGGCTTCCCATATCTCTGGAACAAAATTCAGACTTTTTACTGTGGCCCGTTGGATCTGGCCCCTGTTTACTTTTCTAAGTTCATCTCATGCCACCACATGCAAACCATGCTCCTGTCACATCAGACTTTGATCAACCTCTTTTCTGCTTTGGCCTTTATTGCTTATTAATGCTTGTCTCTGGAATATGCTTTCTAGCTCTTATAACTGGTTCTTGTTCATCCTTTGGGTATCAGTTTAAATGTCAGCTTCACAGAGAGCCATCTTTGACCACTTTTTCTAAAGCTGTTGCAGCCTTTTTATAAAAACACCACTTATTTCCTTCATGAAACTTATCTCAATCTGTAATTGTTTTTTAGTCATTCATTGTATGTGCTCCCCACTAGAATGCCAGCTCCATGAGAGCGGAGATCTTGTCTATGTCATGAACTTCTGTATCCCTCACATTAGTCCTATGCCTATAACAGAGTAGGTACTCAATAAATATTTATTAAATGAATGAATGAATGGATGAAGTGGGCTATAAATAGGGGGCCACATAATTATCATTAAACTAGGACACTTATCAGAGTGAAAGGAGGCACAACTACAATTATATTTGGGATAACAGGCATAAACCATGAAGAAATAGAAAGAGCATTGAGTCTCCAAAGATGCCAGAAGTCCACAGTGACTCTGACTTTGTGCCCTACAACATTTTTATTCAGGTAAAGCTGAGTTTAGGTGAATACCAAGGAGAGAAGGGATACATGGCAGTGGAACGGTAGTGTAGCAGAAGGAATGGGCTGACCTTTTCCTTTGCTTTGGGTATAAGTGGTATTGGTGTGTTTGAGAACCTCGTATGTTCTTCTCCTCCCGTCTATTTACTTTTTAATATCACATTGCACATGCAAGCCCCACCCCATCAGTTACCTGGCTGAGTTACTGCCCAGCTAGTTGGTCTTGAGAGTGGTATGGAGCCCCCAGAGCAGAGGACCTAGGGGTTGCTTGAACTTGAAATTAGGAGATCTGAGCTCTATCTTCAACTAGACCTTTAACTAGCCAAATGACCTCGGACAAATTGCTTTGCCTCTCCTGCAAGGTAAGAGGATTGTAGGAGATGATTTCTAAGGTTTCCTCCAGCTTTGAGATTCTATTACCTGTACACTTACACCACCTGTGGGCAAAATTGGCTTAATGTTGGGAGAACACTAATCACCCACTGCATGCAGAATGTTTTGAGAGGTTTGCAGAGGCACTCAGACGGGGCAACATGGTCCTACCCTCAAGGAGGAGATTTGTTGAGACATAAAAAAATACATAATGCTTAGATATCATAGGTAGTGATGTTTAGATTCTATCAAATAAAAGGCAGGCAATTTCAAGGAGCAGATAGACTTTAAGGAGGGAGTGTTTGGAGCTGGAGAAGCAGTAGGTAGGGCAAAGAAATTTCGGGGAGGGAAATGGTCTCAACTGGGGTACAGAAGTTGTGTGAGAATGGTGTATGCAAGGAACCATCATAACTTAGTCTAGCTGGAGCTGAGGAGGCAAGGGATAAAATGGAGAAGCAAGTTGGGAGCAGTTACCTCTGGGAAGGGCGGTGGGCTAGGGGAAGAAGGTGACTATTCACTTTTGTGCCTATTTACTTCTATATTGTTTGAATTTTTATGAGAACATACTCATAGAAAAGTTTTTTAATGTTGACAGTAGGATAGTGCCAAGTTTAGGAGACTTGAAATGTCAGGCCAAAGAACTGAGATTTTATTCTCTGGAATGTTGCAAGTTTTCTTTTTCTAATCAGGTGATGATGAATTGAATGTGGCATATTGTAAGATAAATGCGGTTAACAGTGTATTAGGTGGAGAATTGAGAGGCAAAATAGCAGTTATTGAGTTAGTGCAAAATTCAGGTACAAGGTACAACAGTATTAGTCCAGAGTGGAGGCAAAGATAATGGAGGAGCGGGATGGATTTGGAGGCTAAACCAAAGAAAGATGACTAAATATGAAAAGTTGAGCAGAGGGAGGAGTCAGGGTTGATTCAGGAGTGAGCCTCAGTCATTCAAAGTTTCATTAGACCACTGATGGAAACAGAGAAGTCATAAGAGAAAACCAATTCTGCTACCTGGGTAGAAATGACCAGTGAAACATTAGAGTTGTGGTGCCTAGAGCTTGCACGGATGGGGACTTAGGAGTCATCATCAGAGAAATAGAGCTGGAGTTTTAGAGTAGGTAAGTTCTCCATGCTTGAGAGCAGGGAAGGAAGTGTGTCCTGATTGTCCCCTACCCAGTTTAATGTTCTTGCCCCTGCACCATCGCAAGTGCAAGTGGGGCCTGATGGGGCAATCAAAGCTCTGTGACAGCCAAGAAGAGGTAGAGTCTTCAGATATCTGAGGGCAAAGGGGTAATGGCGGTTGAGGCTTGAGAAGGGTATCTGGCTCAACTCCACCTAACTCCTCACTGAAACCCAAAGTTGGTGCATTTGAAGACAGTGTAGGAAAGAGTATGCGAGAGAACTAGTGAAAAACTGGAGTAATTAGGGTTATTTAGCTTGAAGAAAAGGAGTGTTTGAAGGCCTGAATCCACAGTGAGAGGTCCTAGAAGATTTGGTAGGCTTAAAATATAGTAGTGCTGATTCAGATTAGACATGCAGCACAGGTCCTAATAAGTACTTTATCCCAGGTAGAGAAGGACTGGCTTCCCCCTCCCTTCAAAACACAGTGTACAACAAGCTCCTCTTCCTTCAGCCTGGGATTAGGAGCGCTTCTATTAAGAAGAAGGTGGTTGAATCAAGGGATCTCTTATAGACTGCGAGAAGTTCCTGAAGAAATGACAAGAGTCCTTCTCAAGATCACCAAATCCCACCATAGGTCTGCACAGCTCCCTGAGAATCTCAGAGCAACGTGGGAGTGGATTTGGGTGCCTGGTGCACCACCAGGCCTTTCCCTTACACACATCCCACCCACCCCCTACCCATATCCCCACTTCCCTCACCTGTAGCCTCCCTATTCCCTCACTGACCAAGTACAGTCTGACGCTTCCCGGAACTCTGGCCTAATTTCCTCAATGCTTCCGTTGGTCATCATATGTCTCTTTCCTGATGAAAAGGGCAGTCTGACCGGATGGGCAGAGCACCAGCCATGGAGAGTGTTCAGGGCCCTGGAGTCTAGTGTTATCTCTTCAGCTATCTCACTTGGTGATACTGAGGGGGATACTTTCTTCCTCTAAACCCAGCTTTCCTCCTGTGGTAGGGAATGCAGCAGGATTAGGTGATTTAGAGCTCTAGTCCTACCCAAAGGTCTGTAACCTGTCCTAGAAGACTGTGCTCTCGTCCTTGCATACATTTTATTTTCCCCCAACCCAAACATTTTTATCTGGGCCCCGGGTCACTGTCTTTTGTGATCAATGATTATGAGTAGTTTGTGACCTGGGGCTGGAAATTTGTCTGTCTTTCTCTGGATCCTGTTTTTCCTTCCTCTATCCTCTAAAGTAAACACCCCTCCTTCAACATTCCTTTTGAAACTTTGACCTTTAGTATAGACCATAGTGGGTAGCCTTTTTCTTTGAGTATCCCCTAGAGAACCAGGATTCCGCCCTCCCAAGTCAGCAGGAGCCAGGCTATCTGCTTTATCATTCTAAGGAAGTCCTTTGCAAGTCAAAAGTTAGATCTCTTCATTCTGGAGAAGGCCTGAGAAATGTGAGTCTTCTACTTGCAGAAGAGGGAGGAAGAGGACACCTTTCACTACATATGAATGGTAGTCATTCTACAAAGCTGTCAGGACGTTAAGAATGTCACCAGAGGTCCCTGGGCTTCCAGTGTGTAAGGGGTGTAAAGAAAGAGTATGGATTTTTGTGGTAGCAGGCCTGAATTCAAACCCACGTCCTTGTGTTTAACTTTAGGTTGGGTGCTTAACTTCTCTGAACCACTGTTTCCTTGGTAGTAAGGGGGGAATAATTGTAACTCTTTAATTGGATTGTTCTTCGTTTTTTTTTTTGAGGAAGATTGGCCCTCAGCTAACTACTGCCAATCCTCCTCTTTTTGCTGAGGAAGACTGGCCCTGAGCTGACATCCTGTGCCCATCTTCCTCTACTTTCCATCTGGGACGCCTACCACAGCATGGCGTGCCAAGTGGTGCCATGTCCGCACTCAGGATCCGAACCAGCAAACCCCAGACTGCCGAGAAGTGGAACGTACGCACTTAACCGCTGTGCCACAGGGCCGGCCCCAAATTGGATTGGTTTGAGGATTGAAGGAGATAATATATATTAAGCACCTGATGCTTCGTAGGTGTTCAGTTCCTTCCTTTCTACCCTCACTTTTATGATCACCTACCATCCAGCGCTGAGGAGAATGGCAGGGGACCATAGGAGACTCTAGGAACAGGCCTCAGGGTTTTCTCAGGAGTCCCTAATTCTACCCATGGCTAAGGTCAGCTGGGAAGGAGGAGGAGAAGGAAGAGGTGGAGAAAAAGCTTTGCAGAGGTGTGGCAAGCATAAGGATATTTTCCTTTTTAATCTAGGCTGAGAAAATACAGGCGTCTCTTCTCCCAGCCATGTGCAGCAGTGCGTGGATTCACTGAACTGTGGGAACAGACTCAGGGACAGATTTCCCTCATTGAGCTGATTCCTTTTTCCGCAGGTTTTCAAGATCCACCCACCATTAGACTGTGGCCAATCTGCCTGTCTTGGTCCCTGAACCTACTGAACATGAGGGTTTTACTGTTCTGTCACCTTAATGATAGCCCACTTGTTAAGGATAAGCCAAAAGGGAAGGGGTGTAGGGTTGTAACTAATGAATCTGAATGACACTGTAATGCCTTGGAATGAATCCCTGACAGGAAGGTGATGGATGTAGAGAAACCTGAATTCCTTTCGTTTCTGGTGCTGGGTCCATGTGGGAAGATTGGTTGATGTGACTGATTGCCGTGAGGGTAAGATGAATGAGGGTGGAAGAGGTTCGGAAGGAGTGGGACCATGATCTTTTTGGGGAAATAGGTAAACTTTCACGGAATTCCCAATTGCTCCACGTTTCATTAGTGAAAACCTCAGATATAAACCCAAAGAAAACACAAGGCATGTTCTCTTTGAATGACTGTTTGAACAGGGCGGCGAGGATGGTTTTATTTCTGAAAATCTCACCTAAGATTATTTGGGAATGTCAGCAAGGTCCTGGGGAAAATATCAAAGCATCGGGTACCTGGGTTCTTTGGATGGAGATTCGGTTAGGAATGAAGGGAGAAAATCTAGTTTTTTCTTTTTCCTAGCACAGTGTCACCAACTCAGGTTTCATGATACTTTAGCATCTATGTTTATTGAGGGTTTAACCTCAAGACCAGATAATTTTATGTGCTTTTATCCCTGAGCCCCAGGGAAATAATCTTTTCTTTTGGTTTCCTATTTCTTCACCACAATTTTTGTGCTTAGATAGTGTCTCTTCCATTCTCCCTTCCACCACCACCACCACCACACAGCCACACACACACACACACACACACACACACTCTTCCTTTCTCTGTCACTAACTGTAGTGTGTTTTTTTTTTACCTTCCTTAGAAGGAGACAGGTAAAGAAAATCTCCCATTTCCTTGACGTAGACTGCATTTTTATGGATATCTCCTTGTCTCTGGTCTCTGGCATCTGTGACAGTTTTAAATGCACCAGAAATAATAGAGACCAGAGTGGACTTTCAAGGCACCTGCTTATGGTTTCTTTTGAGATGCCAACTTACTTAACGAACATTCCACCTTCCTTTTCACTCAAAAAAAAAAAAAAAGGATTGGTTATTTCCTGTCGACATTTTAAAAAATAACTTACTATTAAGTTATTATTTTTATGACAAAAAATTTATTGTAGACAAATGTAAAAATACATAAAAACACTATAAGGAAAACAAACCACTCTATTTTGATATTACATAATAGCAAATATTTTCATATTTTTTAAAACAAAATTGGGTTCATGTTGAACATGCTGTTTTTTTGGGTTTTTTTTAAGATTTTATTTTTTTCCTTTTTCTCCCCAAAGCCCCCCGGTACATAGTTGTGTATTCTTCGTTGTGGGTCCTTCTAGTTGTGGCATGTGGGACGCTGCCTCAGCGTGGTCTGATGAGCAGTGCCATGTCCACGCCCAGGATTCGAACTAACGAAACACTGGGCCGCCTGCAGCGAAGCGCGCGAACTTAACCACTCGGCCACGGGGCCAGCCCCTGAACATGCTGTTTTGCAACTAACTTTATTCACTTAATTGTATCATGCATGTTTTTCATGTTACTAAATATTTGTCTGGAATATTATTTTGATGGCTAATATTTCATTGTGGGGTCACGATTTAACTAGTTGCCCTACTAGTGAACATTTAAATTGTTTTATAATTTAAAATATTAAATGGAGAGTGTTTCACCACTCTTGGTGATCATTCATTTTACTTGTTTATTTAACATAGCTGAAATACCTCCTCCCTGCAGGGTACTTGGCCTTTGCGGAGAGAGGAGACTCCCAAGGCTGAGATGCTCAGATTTAGGAGACCAGTGATTGAGCCCCCAGGGCTCTCTTTATGGGAAACTACTCCTCTCCCAAAGATTACCAATGGAAGATGTAGAAATGCAAATGAGGAAGGTAGAATCCACAACTTTCCTAGTCTCTTGCCCTGGGGCCCAGGTCCTCCGAGTACAGACACCCCAGGAAGCCCAAGTTAAGAGAGTAAACACTCTTTGAATAAGGTTCAAGTTCAAAGGGCTTCCTTGTTCCTCAAGTTACATTAAAATAACACCTTCTAAATCTAGGAGTCTGAATTGGTTTCCTATTGGCCAGTTCCTGGGTCTTAATTTTATTAACTGTCAAACAATGATCTCAAGGGAGTTGGATATTTCCAGTTTCTCCCTTAGCCTTGTGCATAATTGGGATATAGAAGCAGGGTTTCCCATTCCCTTTCTGATCCCAAGCTTTCCAAAGACAGAAATAAAAGGTCTCAGCTGGATATATATTCTAGAAGTATTTATTGCAAAATCAAGTTGAGTTCCCAATCTGGGAAAATAAAACAGAGTCATTTTCCAGCTCTTTGGGGGAAAATCCCTCTTGGGGGTCCTTGTTTGGGTAAGTTGTAGTCACCTGTCCACTTACTGTGACCGTTCCTTCTCCCTAGCTCCAGAGATGGCTTCTGAGCTGGAAGAGTCCTCAGGTTATGTTAGGTCCTGGTTTCCCCAAGGTTGGTGGGGAGAACTTTTCCAAAGTGCATACTCAAGTGAAAAACCCAACACCCTGAAAACTTTCCATTAGGCAGGTATGTGTCTCTGCCCTACTGATCTGCATGAACTTGCAGGTGGTCTTTCCGGAGCTAGCCAGAGTAGGAGAAGGTTGCTCCTTCATGAGTCTGGACAGAACTCTTTGATTTTTTCCATTCCTTCTGATTCTCAGCACAGCTGGGTTGGACGTGGTCTGAAACTTACAGGGACAAGTACTTTGAGGGTCCTTCTGGATGTGGACCCCAAACCAAACTCCCCCTTTAGCAAGCTGCAAAAGTACAGGCACAAAGACCAGGATGAAACTTGTAGGAAAGATGAAACGGGATCTGCCCAAGTTAGGAGACCCAGGTTCCAATTTCAGCTCTGTCAAGAATATGCTGTAGAATCTTGGGCCTCTGTTTCCCCATGTATATAGCACATATCAAGAGGACTACAGACCAACATTGTGATTTTCCAATCTACTCTCTCGGAAAGAGAAGCTGTGTCCCCCTCCATTGTCATGCAACTGAGCAAGTGAGTTTGTGTGGGGTGTTATCTGGCGCTGCCCTTGCCCCAGGACACAGCACTGCCTGGGGAGCGTGTACAGTAGTACTTGTTCACCACATGCCTACACTGGTCACACTTCACTGTGCAGCACCACTGGAATTTGCAGTTACAGCTGCTGATAGCTTCAGTCTTCCTCTCTTCCACCTGCAGGCCACATTCGGTGCACAAGCGCCCACAGCTGTGTTGCTCCCACCTGGATGTGTTGTGGCTATTCTGCAGACACTCCCGACCCTCTGTGCCATAGATGCCCAGGCTAGAATTGTGGGTACAGTAATCTGGCGATTCCTCTAAAAAGATCAGTTCAGCCTCTGCACTGGGGAGGAAGGCCTCAGTGGGTGCCCAGTGGCCCTCGGCGCTGTTCCCAGCCCTTAGCTGCCGTTTATCCATCTCAATTTTCAGCGCCCGGTCATACTTGGCCTTTAGGTAGTCTCCCATCTCCCGGAAGTCAGCCAGCTGCAGCCAGCATGTCTGGATGCTGCAGCTCCCCGAGATGCCGTGACATTTGCAGGTCCTTTTCATGGTGGCTCTCACTGCCTTCAGAGAGAGAGAGAGAGAGAGGGAGCAAAAGAGAGAATGGCTGTGAGTAGGGAAGACTATAAGTGGGATACTTTAGAGCCGTGCTTCTTGACTTTGGAGGAGCATCAGAATTACCAGGGAGGCCAGTGAATAGTATTTGTTCCCGGGCCCTACCTCACATCTTCTCAATTAGAATGTCCAGGGCTTTAAAGGCCTTGGTATTGGTGATTTTAAAGCTCCCCTGAGTGATTCTCGTGGAAAGCCAGGCAAGTATTGGGGAGGTTACTGGAGTCGGGAAATCTAGGCTCCAGACCCAGCTTCATCAGTTGTTGAGCTTGTTTCTCTCTCTGCCCAATTAGAATAAGAATAATCAAGAAAGTACTTTGTAAATTAAAAAGGAAAATATGATCATTGGCACTGTTATTGTCTTTTTTGTTTGTTTGTTTGAGGAAGATTAGCCTTGAGCTAACTACTGCCAATCCTCCTCTTTTTTGCTGAGGAAGACTGGCCCTGAGCTAACATCCTGTGCCCATCTTCCTCTACTTTCTATGTGGGACGCCTACCACAGCATGGCGTGCCAAGCGGTGCCATGTCCGCACCCGGGATCCGAACCTGCGAATCCGGGCCACCAAAGCAGGACGTGCGCACTTAACTGCTGCGCCACCGGGCCAGCCCTGGCACTGTTATTGTCTTAAAGCTTGGGGCTACAGTATTTCTGGGGGTTTGGATTTGTCTTCTGGGCCCTCTCCCAGAGGGAAGGAAGCTCCTGGAGTCTGCACCCCTACCCTCAAGGTGATTACCTGTGATTGTAATTGTCTTGAAAACCTTTCCCCTTGCCCTGGGCGACCAGGACATCTAGGTATAGATTGAAAGGGAAATTTCTATGCTGTAGCTCTAAATCCAACTTGCTTCCAGATTGGAGTTCAGAACACTCTAGGGATTGCTACCCCACCAGAAGTCCTGGGGCAGAATAGACCCTCTAGAGAACAGGTTGGATGACAAACCCCTGTTAGTTTCCTAGAGCATGCAGTTGAAATGGTTAAAAATTTAAGTCTTGGAAGCAAGGCCTTGGTTCTATATTTTCAGAAACCTGCCTGTGGAAGAAACCAGAACATAAGGTTTAGTGATAAGAGGACTAGACTAGAAGATCCGAGTTCTTTGCCTAACTCTGATGATTATTAGTCGTATTGCCTTGGCCAAGCCACTTGGCTTGGCCTTAACTGGCTTTGTTATCCAAGGAATGGGGGTAGCTATTGCAGTACTGCTGGGGGGTGTGAGGATGAAACATAGGTATAAGACAGCTCTTGGTAAGTTGTGAAGGGCTGTACAGATGTGAGGCTGTTGCCAATACTGAGCCGGACGGCTCACTGTCTGACTCCTATACCTACCAGCCTGCCCGCCCTGTTGTTGTGAAGATTCATCAGGGCTCTGGCATCCTTTCCCTTCTCCAGGCTGTCCACAAAGAGTTTGGAGATCCTTTCCCCAAATTCCACATTGTCACTGCAGCCCCCCCAGATCCAGCCATGGCCTCCTACACAGAAAGAAAAAGTTCTGCATATAGCTCCTTGCTGGAGAAGAGTCATGGTCATCTTGGCTGACACAGCCAAACCACCCCCAAAGTCCCAGAAACATGTGAAGCTATAGCTGAAGGTGAGACAGGGAAATCGAGGTGCTCCAGGTGGATGGGGGGAGTCCTGCTCCCAAAGCCAAATGCCCACTCTTCAAGCACTCTCCAGCTTTAGGCAATTAGTTTCTATACCCACAGTAAAAGTAGTTGCACTGGGGCTGCCCTAGATGACCTCAAAGGTTCATCACAGCTCAAACATTCTGGAATTCTGCACCATTATCCTACAATAGTCTTGTTAGAGCCTCCTCTTCTCTCATTAGTGACAAATCTGAGTAAGTCTCTTAGGTTGTCTGCAAATAATTGAGTAGCTCTGGATTATGGACAAGCTACTCTAAGCCTGAAGTACAAACTTTAAACTCTCTATGGCCTCGTCATTCTGGATGCCTTGTTAGTTTAGAGCTTGGTGCTACTAGCTAATCCTGGAATCACGGCCCAGGCTCCACCATCGAGAAAGTCTAGGCCCAGGAGCTCCCACCAAGGAAGCTGCTGCTGCAGTCTAGGGCTTTGAGGGAGCTGCAGCCGTGTCCCTTGGCCTTTCTCTGGAAGAGTTTAGCCTGCACTCAGTTCTGCACCCCTCACTTCTTCCCCTCAGCAGACAGCCCAACTTACCTGTTTTTCCATTTTTTGACTCATCACAGCCACAGTTTTCAAAGTCACCCATGCTACAGTTCTTGGTGATGGTGTACATGACTCCAGCAGAGCTGATAGCATGAATGAAGGAAGTCTCCCTGGTGGCTTTGGAGAGAAAGAAGGGACTGGAAACTTGGTCCCTGATGACCCAAAGCAGAGGCTTTGGAAAAGCAATGCCTCTTCTCTTCCTTGTCCCCTATCCCTTTTGGGTTTAAAAGGACGCTCTTCTACTTGAGAGAACAGTGCATGTCTCCTCACTTCATATTTAGTTCATCCAGGCAGGAATGAGCGCCACATGCTACAGATTGGGAAGGTAAAACCCAGCGATAGAGTGATAAGACCAAGGCCACTCTCCTCACCAGTTGTGGTGTTGGGACAAGGACCCTGCTCTCTTGAAGTCCAGCCTAGGCCTCTGTCCATTAGCCACTGCTTCTGGTCCTTGGCCAGTGAGGACTAAGGGCCATCAGGCTGGCTTATGAAAGTGAGAAGCACCTTTTCTTTCTGACATGAAGCTGGAGACATGTAATAATCATAATGATCATGGCTACCAATTACAGAGCTTGTGACTTACTAAACTGCTTATAAACACCGTCCCATTTCATTTCCACACACTACTCATTCTATCTGTATACCCCTGGGAAGTATTTCTTTGTGTCCCCATCTTCTTTACTTCCTTACCCCCAACTCTTCTCAGGGAACTTAATTGTTTCTACATAAATGACTTTTATGCAAACTACTACAGACAAACAGCTGCACGCACACAAACACACACACACACGCCCCCACCTGAGGCACAGCACACTGTGATCTCTCAGCTTCTCTGTTGGGGTTCTATGCCAGTTGGGCAGATGAGAAACTCCTTCAGAGACTGCAAACACAGAGCCCTTTCCCCATCTTTATTTCTTGTAAATCAGTGCAAGATAAGTGTGTACAAACACATGAATACAGGGATGCATTAAAAAAATAATTTTTTTTCTTGAGGAAGATTAGCCCTGAGCTAACATCTGCTGCCAATCTTCCTTTTTGCTGAGGAAGACTGGCCCTGAGCTAACATCCATGCCCATCTTCCTCTACTTTATATGTGGGACTCCTACCACAGCATGGCTTGGCAAGTGGTGCCATGTCTGTACCCGGGATCTAAACTGACGAACTCCGAGCCACTGAAGCAGAATGTGTACACTTAACCGCTGTGCCACCGGGCTGGCCGCCCAAAAATAGAGTAATTTTTACATATGTATAGACTTACCTTAGTATTCATCTCATTCAACCATTACAATACTCCTGGTGAGCTAAAGAGAGCTGGGCTTATTGTCCCAAATGACGAAACTGGGGTTGAGAGAGGGGAAGTAACTCACTCAACGTCACACAGCAAGGAAGTGACAAGTCAGCAGATCACTGATAGCTTTTTCATTTCACTGTGCACACATATGTCACACATATGTCATACATACACCTATACTCAAGCCCACCTCCATGCACAATACCCCCTTATACAGATGCACAAACTTACCACTTCTCAGCCTGTTGTGAGTGGACAGCTGGAGAGCATTTTCGGGGCAGTTCCAGCGTTCCCAAGCAAATTGGAACTTGCATTCCTCGATGCCGCTCTGGGCACCCAGGGCCACACTGGTAGTGTAGGTCAGATAGGCCTGGCAAAGGGAAAAGGGCTATGAGCTTCAGGCCCGGCTTAGGTCAGGGTGTCAGGGGTTGGGGGAGCAGGCAGGACTCAAATGGGTTAGCTGTCCATTAAAGAACAATCATGAGTTCCTTTGGGTGGGCGACTTCTGGCAACGTCTCCCCTTCCCTCTTTTCCTTTCCCAAAAGAATTCCCTTAGGACCCAGATGGATTAAAAACAGGAGCCAGAGACCATCCTACCTTGGGACCTGTTATCAGGAAATTGTTCACTGACCTACCAAAAAGAGAAAAAGTGAGGCAATGGTGAATGGGGATGAGATAACGGGAGCTTCCTTGACAGAGAGTGAGGGGTGGCAGAAAGGACTTACCAGGCAGAGGCACTGAAGGTAGCATAGCATATGCCCACAGCCACCCTTAGCATAAACAGGTCCCCCATGACCCTGCCCACCCACAGGAGATGGGGTCCAGCTCAGGGCCAAGTCCAGATAAGAAGTGAGAGGAAGGCAGGGTCTTTCTCAGTATTAACGTGGGGAAATTCTGAATGGCCAAGGGGGAAAAATCAACAGCTCTTCTCATTTGTCCCTTAGTGGCAGGGCTGCAGGAGCCAGTGACCCAATGGGGGACCAGGAAGGAGGGACTCAGCCCAAAGCTTCAAGGAAGGCCCCGCCCAACTCTGCCCCGCCCCGCCTGCCCTTCCTCCCTCCCAGGCTGACAGAGGGGCTGAAGCCTTTCCCTACTCTCGAGGTTTCTTTCTTCTGTATTTCAGACTTTTGTCTCTTCCTGCTTGAGGGCTCATTTCTCAGAATCTTGTAGCCTGGAGCAGGTGCGGTTCCCGACCTTGAAGGTAAGTCACCTATCCCTCAGAGCACAGTGTCTGCATCTGTCACTGAGAACCCACTCCTTGCCCTGCCTTCCTCCCCAAGGTGTTAATAATTATGGAGGGGCTCTACTGGGGGCCTCCTCCTACTCATTTACCCAAGTAAGTGAGTGCACCATTCCTACCTCCTCCTTTGGTGACTGTAAACTCATGGAATCTTGGGACCATGGAGCAGAAACGCTTCTGAGGCCATCTCTGCAACAGTCCTTTCTACCACATTCTAACCAAGTAAGTTCTGGTAAATTTCCTTCGTTCCTAGTAGGTCTATAATTTTGTATTTGAGGGTTAGATCTCTAGTTTGTTAACTCTTGTAGACTTGTATCTGTGAGAATCAACCTTTGGTCCACCAAGGGCTATACTTGAAAAAATTGATGCCTTTCTTTCAGACACCATGTCGTTGCTAGGACATCACTCCTTAGGTAGGAATCTGTCTTTAGATTCACTTTGTATTCTTAGTGCGTAAGAAGATTACTGGATGAATGAGCAAATGAACGAATGAACAAGTTAATGAAAGAACTTGTGGCCCCTAGTAGGGACCCAAGACACCATTAGGTAGGGTTAGGGACTATGGTGGAGGGATAGAAATCTTCCTCTGCTGGTGAAGCTCTTTCCCAGGGCTGGGGAAGGCAGGCTAGAGGCAGAGGAAGGTACAAACAGGAAGTCACAGCCCTGACTCATTGCCCTGTGACCATCCACATCCAGATCACTTCCCAGCACTCTGGCCCTGATTTGGTTGAGAAAGGGAGTTCAGACATCCCCCACCACAGGAGTTCCAGGGGTCAAGAAGTCCCAGGCCTTTTTAGGGCAGTACATCGAAAGTATGGGCCAGGTTTGGTGTTGGTCTGCAAAGTGTCATCTTTCTATGACAAGATAAGTACAGAAATGGAAGTATTTAGAAATTTTTACAGCAATTTGACAGAGTGATTTTAGATATGTCAAATCTAATGAGAAATTTGGGCTCCTATTTTGTATGTCTTTGTTTCTGTTTCATTTTTGTAGGAGGATGGGTGTGAATGTTGCAAATGTAAAACGTCCTTAGTGGACTAAAGCTCTGCCTCTCAGACCAGCCAGTTCTCCTTTGCTTGCTTGTGGGCTTCTCTCCTTGGGGAAAAGAGGTGTCCAGACTTGAGTCACTTGGGAAAAGCGCATTGCATGTGCCTCAGTGGTCTTTTCTCTGTGTCCTATTTTTCCCAGTCAAGAATCTAATGTTTAACTTTCGCTTCTTAAAAGTGAAAAAGCAGGGCTGATTTCCATGCCACTGGCTGTGGGGTCAGAACAGGGTTAGTGTTAGACCCAAGGTAGTCCCCCCACGCACCTTGAGCCTTAAGTGTGACTCTCTATTCACCTCCTGTCTATGATGAGTGGATCTTATTCTTCTGTGTTCCCGTGGCACCTGGCATTTAGTTGGTACTCTATAAAAATATTCTTTACTTTCTAGGAAGCAGAGGGGAAGGTAGTGAGCTTTTTGTGTGCAAACTTGGGGTTCGCTGGTGCTCCGATTCTCTAACAATCATACAGTTTCTTTAACAGGAATTTAGAATGTTAAGGAAAGGCCTCTGCTCCAGGTAGTAGGAGCCCTGGGCTTTGGCCATGAATTTGTTGTAAGCTTACCTTGGGTAAGCAATTTCCTACCACAGGGACTCAGTTTCTTCATCTGTAAAATGAGGGAGTGGGGAAAACGTGGAACATTGAATGACCTCTAAAGACTTTTCCAGCTCTCTTATATGCTAGAATCCTATTTTTAAGATTTAAAGAATTTATTAATCCCAGAGGTGATTGTAGGCCGGAAATGAGGAAGTCTCATCTTATTTATCTTTGAATTCTTCAGTTGGCCATCAGGGTAGACTGTAAGATGGATACCTGGAGGGCAACAAACACCTTCTTCAGAGCCCTTTGGGGCTCTGTCTACATAACACCCCGGTGCTCGATTGACCAAAGTCCTTCAATCTGGAAAGAGGGTCCCCTGGAAGGAGAGAAGAGCCAGAGACAGGCACTCCATATCGGAGTCTACAAATCATTTGCAGGCAATCTGTGCATCATTTCCTTAACCCCAGCTCTATTCTCTCTTTAGTATTTAAGTGATGATTCAACTCTTGGTTTCTCTCTTCCAGGAATGGAAATCTGGAACTGAAGACCAGAGCAGAAGATGACAGCGGAGACACAGTGGGCCTATGACAAGACAGAATAGTAGTATCTCTGAACCTGCAGTAGTGTGGTAGTAGGTGTTTAACAACTAGCTTTGGTGTGACAGGAGCTATGATTGGTAATATTTGCTGATTTCCATGGTGTAAATACTCCCATCATGGCCGATTTCAAATTACCAACATGGACTTGAGAAGAGCTAGCACATCATTATATAATATTTCTATCATATAGATATAACAGATGTAAATAGCCTTCAGAGTCTAGATAATAGTAAAATGTAGTAAAATATTTAGGAAGTGATGAATTTTGAGCAGTTATTGTCTTTGTTTTTAATATAATTTATTTAATTGTAAGTTTATATAATTTAATTTTTAATGATGGCTGTGTTTAACAACCAGTTTGCCAAATTCCTGAAAATTTAACAGTCAGCCCTCTGAGCTGGGATAAGCTGCCTCTCAGCACACCGTCAGAGCCCTGTGCCCTCCCTCTAGGCCACTGGGAGATACAATGCAAGAGATTTCTCTGTGGAGTTTAACACCAAATATTTGTTTGTTCTGGTTATGTGCAAAACTTTTTTTTTTTGTCTTCTTCTCCTTCTTCTTCTCCCCAAAGCCCCCCAGTGCATAGTTGTGTATTCTAGTTGTAGGTCCCTCTGGTTGTGCTATGTGGGATGCCGCCTCAGCATGGCCTGATGAGCAGTGCCATGTGCACACCCAGGATCCCAACCGGCAAAACCCTGGGCCGTGGAAGCAGAGTGCACGAACTTAACCACTCAGCCACGGGCTGGCCCTGTGCAAGGCTTTAACCCTTGCTAAGCCATAGTTCTTGCTACCTGCCCTCAAGGAGCTTATCATCTGGTAAACAGGAGACAAAGTGTATATCTAGCTATATAGGCAGAAAGTGGTAAGTGGAATACAATGAATAAATGCACGTACCTCTGGAAAGGGGTTCATCAAGCTAGGAAGGAGCTAGGACCAGATAATCCTGAAGGCTCCTTCCACCTCTGATGTTCCAGTATGTTGAGATTCCAGGAGTCCTAGGGAAGCATTGGTGGCTATACTCAAGGAGGAATAAATAAGCCAGAGTCACCCTTGCAATGTCCAGCTTCAGGAAATCTAGAGGCCATTCATAGAACCACAGAGTGTCTGAGCTAGAGGTCCGATTTTACACGGAGGTAACTGAGGCACAGAGAGAGGGGACTTACTTAGGGTTACATAGTGAGTTGGGGCCAAGAAAGCTTGGATCCTACCATCCTGGTTTGTCCAGGACTGAGGGGTTTCCTGCGGTTTTGGGACTTTCAGTGCTTAAACCTTGGGCAAAGCTGGATGGTTAGCTACCCTGTGATGATGATGGTATGCATCCCAGGCTAACGCTTCTTTCCAAATGTGCACTTTCACTAAAATCCCCAAATCCCTGGTTCCTCCACATTTCTTTTCCAACTCTTTCCAGGGCACTGAGCCTACAGGGGCTGCTTAGATTGTGGAGCAAGTTGGGGAGGGGATGCTGTGGGAGGGTGGGGTGAGGGTGGAGGTGGCCAGAGAATGCCAGAAGCCAGATAGGACTTCTGACTTTTTACACTCCTCTGCTAATTAGATAAGGGGGTGGGGAAGGGGGACAATGAGGCTCTATGCATATTCCTCTGAGCTGTGACACTGAGCAGAGCTCAGGGATTTTCAGTCTCTGGTCTCCACCCCTCCTCCCTGGAAGCTTGTCTCTTCCCACCCCCTGGGGATACTTGACTCCCGGTCCAAATGCCACAGCTGCTTGAGCTCCTGACCCTCCCTTTGGCCCCCCAATTTAGCCTCGATGACTTGCAAAGTTCCTCAACATATGCTCAGGGAAGGAAGAGGAGATTTAGTTTTCCCTTTCAGATCCAGTGTTCCAGGTGTGGGGACGAAAATAGGAGGTCCTCCTGCGTGGAAAATAGGAGCAGTTGATGGTCTGTTGAACACATGGGTCTATGAGGGCTGGGGTAGGTTAGAGGGGATAAATCTGCAAGGCGTGACTAGATCTGTTTCCTGTTTGAAGGTGTGTTTCCTTCATCAATCTGCAAGCCCCCTAGAGCTGGGCTTTGTCAATCCCAACCACACGGGGATCTCTCCAAGGATAGCATGTGTCTCCCATCAGACTGAGGTGCCCAGACGGCAGAAGCTATATCTTCAGCATTAGCCTAAGAAGGTTTGGAGTGGGGGGGGGGGGGGGGGGGGGGGGGGGGGGGGGGGGGGGGGGGGGGGGCGGGGCTCATCCAAGGGGAGATTTCAGATAGCTCAAACTCCTTTATTATATTTTTTATTCTCTCACTGTTCTAAACTCCCACCTTTGGACACTGGATAGGACACAGAAGTTCCCAAGTAATGTTTATTGATTGTTGGGGAATAAAATATTGGGATGATTGTGTGATTTGTATTAGTTTTCAGAGGAATTTGTGTGCATTCATCCATTTATTCATTCTAAAAATATTTACCTACTTTTTTCAGGCCAATACTCAACACTTAGGGGTCTGAGATGAATTAGCCTTAGTTGATGTTTTTATCCTGCAGGAGCTCTCAGTCTGATCCTAGAGAGATAAGCTTAAACAATTTATAACAATACAGTGAGATAAAGTACTCTGTGAAAAGGTTGGAGGGGGAGTGAGGGTAATGAGGAAGTGCCATAAAGGAGGACTTCTGATAGAGACCTGCCATCTGGTGGCAGTGAGTGGTATAACAGGCTCTTTGTTGCTCTGATGCAGGATTCAGCGCAGCAATTTCAGCCTTTGCTGAGCACAGGCCTAATGGGTAATCAGCCCAGTGTTTGGCGCTGTGGTGCATATATAATAAAGCTCCCATGATGAGCTTTGTCCTTGAAAACTCGCAGGGTGCTTGTGGACATAAGGCATAATTGAGAAAGTTATCAACCAAACAAGTATTTGATGTGCACACATGAACAAATGTGCTTTAAAAAAAAGTATTGTGGGGCTGGCCCTGTAGCCGAGTGGTTAAGTTCATGCGCTCCGCTGCAGGCGGCCCAGTGTTTCGTTGGTTCGAATCCTGGGCGCGGACATGGCACTGCTCGTCAAGCCGTGCTGAGGCAGCATCCCACATGCCACAACTAGAAGGACCCACAACGAAGAATATACAACTATGTACCGGGTAGCTTTGGGGAGAAAAAGGAAAAAATAAAATCTTAAAAAAAAAAAGTATTGTGATTCAGGCTTGTTACTAAGAGAATTAAATAGAGAATTAAATAAAATGGAAATATGTAATGTAAAAGACGAGACTCTCCCCCATCTCACTCCCTGTAGGTAACCATTGTGAACAGTTTAGCGTGCATTGTTTTCTCTGCACATACAAATGTTATATATACACATATAATTTTTTTTTTGAGGAAGATTAGCCCTGAGCTAACTGCTGCCAATCCTCCTCTTTTTACTGAGGGAGACTGGCCCTGAGCTAACATCCGTGCCCATCTTCCTTAACTTTATACGTGGGACGCCTACCACAGTGTGGCTTGCCAAACCGTGCCATGTCCACACCCGGGATCCAAACCGGCGAACCCTGGGCCACTGAGAAGTGGAACATGCAAACTTAACTGCTGCGCCACCGGGCCGGCCCCTATATATATATATATATATATAATTTAAAAAAATAGAATTGTGCTGTTATTCCTCAATTTGGTTTTTAAACTTTTATATCATGGACCCCTTTCTGTGACACTACATATCCATCTACCTTGTTTTCTCTTAATTTTTAAATTAAATCAAAATTAAGCATGCTCATAAGAGTTAATAGTTCTGTAAGCTTTGTTATGGAAAGCAGCAGCCCTCTTCAACTATACCCCCATTTTCCTCTCAAAAAGGAGCAACTTTCAGTTTTTGTATCTGATGCTGTTAGCATTACCTCCATATTTCTTCATATTTCTAAAAGACCTATTTGATTCCTGTTTATTGGTTTTTCAATTTTAGGTATTATCTGTTGACTTTCCACCATGGATGATGCCTCTCTTTTCTTTCCCCACCCACCAAACACAAATCCATCTTTTTCATCTTCCCATCTCCCAATATAGTTAAATTATAATTTTACTTAGGTTAATATTCAGTGTTTTCATTATGATCGCCTAAATACTATTTAGAGGTGTAAACCAGGCTTACTTTTCTTTCCCAACAAGTCTTTTTGTTTTCCTTGGAACAAATAATTATCTTTTCTTTTGTCGTTTGCTTAGTTTTCTACGTAGTTATCACCGCTTCAACCCCAAACTCTGCCGATTATCTGAAGCACCTCTCACACCATTTAGGCCTCAGATCTGCTCCAATCTGGCCTCGTTTCTGCCCTACGTCCTGCACTGCTGTCATCTTAGTATTGTCTTTCAGCACCAGGATGGGGGTTCACTTCGATTCCTTACTTTGTTGCACATCAACTTCTTAAATTTTGTCTTTGTTTATTCCCTTATTTTGGTGGGTAATATATTTCAGTAGCTTTCTCAGAAAGGGTGCGAGGAAGCAAACTTTTTGAGACCTTTCACGGCTGAAAAACCTTTATTCTACCCTCACTTGATTGATACTTAACATTTTTTAAAAATTAACATTTTGGTAGGGTATAGAATTGGAGGTTGGGAATAATCTTCCCCCAGAGTGTTGAGGTCATTGTTCCAAAGTCTTCTGGTTTCCACTGTTGCTGCTGAGAAGTCTTATGCCATGTTGAGGGCTGGTCTTTTGTAGATTATCTCTTCTTTCCCCCACCACCCTTGGCAGCTTTCAGAAACTTTTTTTATCCCTAGCGTACTGAAATTTGAAAAAGATGTGGCTTTGGTGTAGAATTTTTTCATCTCTTGTGTTTAGTACATGGATTCTTTCCGTCTATAAATATATGTCTTTTTGTTCTGGTAAACTTTCTTGTATTCTTTCCCTTCATTTTCTACATTCTCTTTTTCTACAATTATTTTTCTGTGTATGGAGGGGAGTATCAGACCTTCTGGACTGATTCTCTCATTTTATCTCTTCCTGTTTCCTGTTTTCCATCTTTTTTTTTTTCTATTTTCTAGGAGAATTCCTCAACTTTATCTTCTAAACTTTTTATTAAATTCTTTTTATTTCTGCCTCAAATGTTTAATACCTAAGAGTTTTCTCTTATTCTTGGAATATTTCTTTTTTTTAAAATATAATCTTCTGTTCTTGTTTCATGATGGCAATTTTATGTTCTAACTTTCTGAAGATACAATTTTTCTTTTTTTAAAAAAAATTTTTTTCTTCTTTTTGAAGATTGGCACCTGAGCTAACACTTGTTGCCAATCTTCTTTTTTTATTTTCTTCTTCTTCTTCTCCCTGAAGCCCCCAAGCACATAGTTGCATATTAAAGTTGTAGGGCCTTCTGGTTGTGCTGTGTGGGACGAGCAGTGCCATGTCTGTGCCCAGGAGCTGAACCTGTGAAACCCTGTGCCGCCAAAGTGGAGCGCACAAATTTAACCACTCAGCCATGGGGCTGGCCCCCAAAGATACAATTTTTTTTTAAAGATTTCTTTTGTTTCTTCTTTCAAGTTCTTTCATACCCCCCATAACATTAGAGCCGTCTCTCAAAAGTCTGGTGATGCTAGGCCATCCATTCATACTTAATAATGAGGGACTAAAAAGCTGACAGGAAGCCCTGTGCACCCGGATGGGGCTCACTCTAGAGTGATAAGGCAGGCCACCAGCTAGCTCACTGGGGGAACCGCAAACATTGGTATCTTTAAGGCTTTGCTGTAGGGCTGGTCAGTATTTCCAGAGAGAAGTCGTCCAATCTCCTGTCAGAATTCTGGGAATCACACGGGGAAGGGGATTATGAGCTCTCACTATTCCGACTTCTTTCAGATCTCCTTCTTGGTTGTGTCTGGCCTCCCCGAACCTAGAATCTCTCTGATTCAGCTACTAAAGAGAACATCTGCAGTCTTCTGCTGGATGGGGGAGGGAATATGGGACTCTAATCTGCTTCCTAAATCAAACATTTAACCTATCTAACACCACGCTTTCAGGGGAACTAGGCATGTTCAACTTCTGAGCCTCTGTAGGGTTCTGTGGCAGAAGCTTCTTGGCTTCCCCTATGTGGGCACTCAGCTTTTGGTTTCTCAAGACTTAGATACAGTTGCTTTCCACCTTTCCAAATTTTGTTTTTCATCTGCTATTGGCTCCTCTTTTGTTCCCTTTGACTTTGGAGTTTCATGCCTTAAGAAAATCCCTGTGTTGTTTTGTGAGGGAGGGGAAATAAATGCATGTATTCAATCTGCAATGTTTCACTAGAATACATATATTCATTATGTCAGAGTTCTTAAAATTAGAATTTAAAATGGGGAATGGAAAGGCACCTGGGATGATTTGAGTAAGACCAATTTTGGTCACTGCGTAGCAGTGCCCATCTTCCATCAGGTGACTTCATGTCTCCCTGCCCAACCCAGGAAACAGAACCAAAGAAAAATTAGGACAGGGACCAGCCCTGTAGTGTGGTGGTTAAGTTCATGAGCTCTGCTTTGGCAGCCTGGGGTTCACTGGTTCAGGTCCCAGGCACAGACCTATGCACCACTCATCAAGCTATGCTGTGGTGGTGTCCCACATACAAAATCGAGGAGGACTGGCACAGATGTTAACTCAGTGACAATCTTCCTCAAGCAAAAAGAGGAAAAATGGCAACAGATGTTAGCTCAGGGCCAATCCTCCTCACCAAAAAAACTAAAAATAAAATAACCAAAAAATAAAAAAAAATCAGGACATGGGGGCTGGCCCCTTGGCCAAGTGGTTAAATTTTCATGTTCCACTTTGGTGGCCCAGGGTTTTGCCAGTTCGGATCCTGGGCGTGGACATGGCACTGCTTATCAAGCCAGGCTGAGGCGGCATCCCACATGCCACAACTAAAAGGACCCACAACTAAAAATATACAACTATGTCCCTGGGGGCTTTAGGGAGAAAAAGGAAAAATTAAGTCTTTGAAAAAAAAATCAGGATAGTAAAGCGAGCATTCTTAAATACTTGGAATTATTTAAAAAACAGAGGGGTAGATTTAGTTTTTTAGTATTAACAACACTATAGTGAAGAATGTTTGTTTCTAAATGTTTACCAACTTCTTTAACTATCACTAAAGAATAAAGTCTTAGAAAAGAAACTTTTATGCTAGAAACCTCCTTCAATAGAAATCAAAAGGGAGTCCACACGTTTGGAATTAGTCTGCTCCTTTGCAGGCTGCCATCTGCGGATGTCAAGATGATGGCCATATTCTCAGAATGAGACTGCTCCTGTGCCTGACTCAAAGCCTCTTCTTAAGAGGGAGCCCCTGTGCTTGGGGAAGACTATTCCTCCACATAACTTTCTGCTTCCATCAGCAGGAGTCAAGTGGGAGCCCTAGAACCGTCTATGCTTCTGGCAAGATCGCACACCCCTCTCCCATTAATGAATCCTCTTTGCAAAGATCCGCCTTGGCATCATCAAGAATAAGTTCACTATGCCCCTTATTCTTGCCATGTCAATCGCTACAAGAAACCCAAGAATCCTCATCCCTAGACTGTGACTCCTATTATGCTCTGTATATCTTCTTTTCTGGCTCTAACTCCTTCCCCACCCTATCTCCTAAAACCAATTCACTGAATTCTCTAGATTTTGCAAGCAGTCATCAGCATATTTCTCCTTCACCTCAACCTCTTCTGATGTTCCCTTCTCTTTCTTGCTTTAACTGAACTCTCGCTCAGTATGGAGGGCATTGTTCCTCAAAAATAACTGTTTTTCTCCTACACCTCTTGTGCCACTCAAGTCCTCTTTGCTACTCACTGACACTTCTAAACTAATCTTCCTCTCTCCTCCATAAAAACACTCAGTTGCGTATCAGGTGTTGTTCAAGTTTACCACTCATTTCTCTTCCTTGTTGTATTATCCTCTGTACTTCTCCACCTCCAATCTATTGAAGATTTTAGATCCTGGCTCACTGTCAGTCTGTATTAGTTATCTATTTCAGTGTAACAAATTACCCCCAAAACTAGTGGCTTAAAGCAACAAACACTTACCATCTCATAGTATCTGTGGGTCAAGAGTCTGAATGCAGTTTAGTTGAGTGCTTCTGGTGCAAGGTCTCGTAGGACTGCTTCATAACATGGCAGCTGGCTTCCCCAAGGTGAGTGATCGAATGAGAGTGAGAGAGTGTGCACTTAAGACAGAAGCCACAGTCTTTTTGTAACCTAATCCCAGAAGTGACATCCCATCATTTTTTTCTGTGTTTTATTTGTTAGAAGTGAGTCCATAAGTCCAGCTTCACTCAGTGGGAGAGATTACACAAGAGTGTGAATACCAGGAGGCAGGGATCATTGGGGACCACCTTAGAGGCTGCCTACTACACTCTGTTCTCTGGCTCCCTAATGATTCCCATCCCTCCAACATGCAAAATATACTTTCCTCCCAACAGATGTGTGAAGCATACTGTCAATCTCATTAAAGGGACTTTTGGTGACTGAATAGTACTCTGAAGCACCTCCTTTAATCTTTCTGAGGTTTTAACAAAAGGTATAACAGTCCTCAGCTTTATCTTTAAACTACATTTTCCTCTCAATGTCCTGGACTTAATCTTTTCTCAGAAGCCAATTCTTAATTTTAGCATTACTTGCTAAAATGAAGCTAAAATGAGAGAGGCTGAGAATTTTCAAAACCATCAAGTCCTTGCTCCTTTTTGTTTAACAGTCCTTTCTTTAGTTTATCTCTCTCCTCTCACATTTACTAAGCAGAATGAACAAACTAGCTAGCATCTTCAACACTTTGCTTGGAAATCTCCTTGGCTAGATCACCCAGTTCATTAGTCACATTTTCTACTTTCCACATATATGAAAATAGTGTTGCTAAAATTCCTGCCCCTACATAACAAGTACCCCTTTTCCTTGAGTTTCCAAAATATTTTTCTTACTTTCCTGTAAGCCTTACCAGTAGCCTCCTCAGAGTCCAAAATCCTATGAAGTGTCTTCAAGGCTCTTTAAACTTTTGAAGCCAGGTACTTGAGGGTAAGTAAATATTCAATGAAATTACTTTTCAAACTTGTTCCCAACACAAACGTAGATAAAAAGAAGTTAATCTTGTCTATTTGCTGTTTTCTTGTTTAACTTGAAGGGTGACTCAAGGGTCACAAGGATTTATGAGCTTGTTTTGCAGAAGAAAAAGAATGCCTTCAAGGAAGTTATGATCACCAGATGTCACCAGCTGCTGCTGACACCCAAAAGTCAGATTGCCCAGGGGCTTATTGGGAGTGAAAGAAACACAGATTACCCCTTTGCTCCTCTGAAACTCCTGCTGCCAAGCCCCTTAGCTCTATAGAATACCCTGCTTTCTTCTCTTGTGAAGGCAGATTTGAGAGACCCTATCTTCCTGCCTTCTCTTTTGGCCAATTTGAATAAACCTTTCTCCATCTCCAAGCAGATGCCTCAGTGATTGGCTTACTGTGCATAGGGCACACACTTGAGGTTAAGAGGTTCAGTATCACATTCACTAAAACTCTTCTCAAAGTCACCGTCTTCTTTCAAAGCAACAATCACATTTTAAGTTATTTTTTACTGTACCTCACTTCCAGGTTCCAAAATCTGTGTTAGTTTTCTATTGCCACATGGCAAATTACCCCAATACTTAGTGGCTTAAAACAATAGATATTTATTATAGCACGGTTTCTGTGAGTCAGGAATCTGGGTATGCCTTAGTTGGCACTTCTGGCTCAAGGTATCTCAGGAGATTGTAGTCAGGCTTTGGCGGAGGCTGGAGTCTCATCTGTAGATTTGACTGGGGTGAGGATGAGGGAATCCACTTCCAAGCTCACTCACATTGTTGGCAGCCTCAATTCTCACCAAGTGAGTCTCTCTACAGGGCTGCCTCATGACATGCAGTTGGCTTTCCCCAGGGTAAGTGACCCAAGAGAGAATGACAGCACCTAAGAGAGAAGCCACGGAGTTTTTATAACCTGATATGAATATGACATCCCATCATTTCCACTGTATTCTATTTGTTATAAATGAGTCAATAAGTTCAGCCCATACTCAGCTGGAGGGAATTACATAGAACATGAATAGCAGGAGGTGAGAATCATTGGGGCCATTTCAGAGACTAACAACATACTTTTGCTCCGTTTTCTTGGTGATTTCAATATTCATATAGATGATCCTTTCAATTCCCTGGCCTCTCAGTTCCTTGGTCTCCTTTCTTTTGATGACTTTTTCTACCACCCTCCCTTAGCCACTCCCTTTCCAAAATCATACCTTAGACTTTGTCATTACCAACAAGCACACCTCTCCATGATTCCAATTTCATGTATTTCACTCTCCTTCTACCTCCTCACTTTCCAGCTTGCTTCCTCTAGTACCCAAACTCCATCAATCCTTCTGCTCCATGGGGACCTACCATTAATTGATCCTACCATTTCTCTCCTGCCCTTCACCCTCTCATGTCCTCACTTCCTTCCTTACTCAACTTAAATCAGATTGTCAGTATATTTACTTCTTTGCATCCATCCTCAACTCTCTTACCTGGACTCAATTCTTGCCCTCACTTAATTCTCTGTAGTAAATGAAATCCAAATAAACATTGATTAAATCTGATTCTTTGCTTACTCCATTCCTGTAATTGCATAACTGAATTTGGCTGGAGAGAAACACATAACCACGTTGTTTGGTTTCACTTTACACTCATGACTGCTAATCTAAAGTGGTCTCTTAATGCTGCCCAGCAATCCTACTTTATTTCCTTAGTCCACTTATGTTCCCATTCTCTAGATGACTATTTCATAGCTTGCCTTTCTTCAAATCTCTACTTCTTCCTCTCTTCCTCTGATTCTCAATTGACTTGCTTCCTATTTTATTGAGAAAATAAAAACAATCAGAAGAGAACTTGCATGAGCCTCCATCACTACATATATCCACTTACCTGCATCTGTGCCCTAGATCTCTTCCAAGGCAATGGAGGGCTGTGCTTCTAAGTCAGTCAATCCACTGTACCTCAGCTCCCATCCCTGAATTCTCCTGTCTCTGTGGGATCCTTTCCACCAGCATATAAAAATAGGCTTTCCTCCATTAAAAAAATCATCTCTTGACCCTACTACTCTCTCCAACTACCACTCCATTTTTCTTCTTCTTTTTACAGCAAAATTCTTTGCAACAGTTCTCCCTGCTCACTGTCTCTAATTTTCTCTTTCCACTCTCTCTTAAGCCTAGTTCAGTTAATCTTTCACGCTCACCATTCCTTTGAAACTACTCCAGATCACCAGTCATCTCCCACTTTGCCAAATCTAGGGTTAAATCTCAGTCCTCGTTTTATCTGATTTTGCAGCAGCATTTGACATAGATGATCCGCTCTCCAACTTGTAACTGTTGATTCTTTCAGCTTCTAGGACTCCAGAGATGCCTGGTTTTCCTTCTACCTCTCTGCTCATTCTGTCTCAGTCTCCTCTTCATTTCTCCAACCTATTAATACTGCAGTGTTCTGAAGCTTATTCTTCAGACATCGTTTATTTTCTATCTATATTTATTTCCATATGGTGACTACTCCAAAATTATATCTTTAGTCAGATTTCATCTAAACTCCAGACTTGTATATCCAACTGCCTACTTGACATTCTTAAGTAAGGCTTAATCTAGTAGGCATTTCAAATGTGAGGTGTCCAAAACAGAGCTTTCCATTTTCTCCCTCCTTGCGCTCAGTCTGACCCTCTAACTAGTCATCCCATCTCAGTAAATGGCGACTCTATCCTTCAGTTGCTCAGGGCAAAAACCTTGAAGCAATTCTAGATTTCTCTTCCTCACACTCCACGTCTACTCCGAAAGCAAATCTTACCAACACTAACACGCTAGATATCTTACATATTAATGTTGTTTATTTTATGTCTCCCCACCAGAATGTAAACTCCATGAAAACAGGGAATTTTGTCTGTTTTATTCACTATTGTATTCCGAGGGCCCAGAATAGTGCCAGGCACATAGGAGACAGTCAATAAATATTTGTCAAGTAAATTTAAGAAGATACACATTCTTAAATTTTTTTAAAAGTCAAGTTTAGGGGACCGGCCCCGTGGCAGAGTGGTTAAGTTTGCTCCAGGGGCCCAGGGTTTCACCAGTTAGATCCTGGGCGCCGACATGGCACCACTCATTAGGCCATGCTGAGGTGGCATCCCACGTGCCACAACTAGGAGGACCCACAACTAAAATATACAACTATGTACTGGAGGGATTTGGGGAGAAAAAGCAGAAAAAAAAGTCAAGTTTAGTGAAGCATAACTTACATACAGTAAACTTTACCCTGTTTAAGTATACAGTTTGGAGTTCTGACAAATATATACAGTCATGAAGTCACCACTGCAATCAAGACACTGAACATTTCCGTTACCCCAAAAAGTTCTTTAGTGCTTTTTTGTAATCAACCCCCTTCCTCATCACAACCCCTGGCAACCTCTGATCTGATTTCTGTGTGTGTTGTATATACACATATAGATTTTAAGGCTTCATTTTTTTAGAGAAGTTTCAGGGTTACAACAAAATTGAGAAGGAGGTACAGAGATTTACCATATACCCCCCGTCCCTACACAAGCTTAACTTCTCCCATTATCAACATCACTCACCAGAATGGTACATTTTTACCTCCATTGACACATCATGATCACTCAGAGTCCACAGTTTACCTTAGGGTTCACTCTTGGTGTTGTACATTCTATGTATTTGGACAATGTATAATGATATGTACCCATCAATATAGTATCATACAGAGTATTTTCACTGGCCTAAAAATCCCCTGTGGTCTAAGGCGACACCACCCTGGACGCACCCAATCTCATCTGATCTCAGAAGCTGAGCAGGATCTGGCCTGGTTAGGACTTGGATGGAAGACTGCCTGGGAATACTGGGCACTGTAGGCTTTGAAAAAAAAATCCTCTGTGCTCCACCTCTTTATCCCTCTCCTGCTCCCCTTACCCCCCCTCAATCCCTGGCAACCCCTGATTTTTTACTCTCTCCATGGTTTCACCTTTTCCAGAATGTCACATAGTGGGAATCATACAGTATGTAGCCTTTTCAGATTGGCTTCTTTCACTTAGTAACATGCATTTAAGGTTCCTTCATGTCTTTTTGTGGCTTGATAGCTCCTTTCTTTTTAGCGCTGAATAATATTCCATTGTCTCGATGTGATACCTGAATATCTTAATGTCAAGTTCATGTGCTCCAAGTGCAGTAAGCTAATCACTGAGCCATGTGCTTGGAGACGGAGAAAAGTTTATTTAAGTTGGCCAAAATGAGAAGGCGGAAGACAGATTCTGTCAAGTCTGCCTTAACAAAAGAAGACAGTGGGGGTGGGGGCGTTTATAGAGCTAAGGGGCTTGGCAGGAGGAGTTTCAGAGAAACAAAGGGGGTAATCTGTGTTTCTTTCACTCCCAATAAGCCCCTGGGCTATTTGATTTATGGGGTCAAGGGCAGCTGGGGGCTGATTACCTGGTGATCCTTGAAGGCATTCTTTTTCTTCTATAAAACAAGCTCATAAATGCTTGTGACCTTTGATTCTCCCTTCAGATTAAAAAAGAAAACAGCAAATTGACAAGATTAACTTCTGTTCATAACAAGGTCAAAGGTAATCTCACTGAATACTTACAGTAACTCTCAGGTACCCAGGCTTCAGATGTACCATAGTTTATTTAGCCATTCGCCTACTGAAGGACATCTTGGTTGCCTCCAAGTTTTGGCATTTATGAATGAAGCTGCTGTAAACATCTTTCTGCAGGTTTTTGTGAGGACATAAGTTTTCAACTCCTTTGAGTAAATATCAAGGAATGAGATTGCTGGATCATATGGTAAGAGGATGTTTAGTTTCGTAAGAAACTGCCAAATTGTCTTCCAAAATAGCTATCCCATTTTGCATTCCCACCAGCGATTACGGGTGTTTCTATTGCTCTGCAACCTCACCAGCGTTTGGTGTCGTGTTTCAGATTATGGCCATTCTAATAGATGTGTAGTGCTGTCTCTTTGTTGTTTTAATTTGCATTCCCCTGATGACACATGATGTGGAATATCTTTTCATGTGCTTATTTATCATCTGTATATCTTCTTTAGTGAGGTGTCTATTAAGGTCTTTGGCCCATTTTTAAATTGGGTTGTTTTCTCATTGTTGAGTTTTAACAGTTTTGTGTATATTTTGGATAACAGTCCTTTATCAGATATGTCTTGCAAATGTTTTCTTCTAGGCTGTGGCTTGTCTTCTCACTCTCTTGATGTTATATATATATATATATATATTTTTACCACAATTTAAAATAATAATATAGGAATTATTTGTTTCATGAAAGTTTGATAGAACTCACAAGTAAAACTCTCTGAACCTGGTGTCCTGTTGAAAACAGAGTTTTGAAAACTTTTAGTTTTTTCTATGGTAATTGATTTTCTACCTTTTCTTTGATTTTGGTAATTTATATATTCCTCAAAAACAATTGCTTATACCATAAGTTAAATCAAAAGACAGATGAAAAATTTGGGGGAAAGATTTGCAATTCATATTACAGATAAAGGCTAATCTACCTAATATAGTGTGAGCCTCGAAACTGACAACAGATCACAACTCAGAAAAATTGACAAAGAACATGGATAGACCATTCATAGGCTGAGAAATAAAGCAGCCCTTCAACTTATGAATAGATGCTCAAGCTCAGTCATAATAAGAGAAATACAAGTAGAAACTACACTGAAGTATCATTTCTCACCTATCGGACTAGCAAAAATCCAAAAGTTTGATAACATGCTATGTTAGCATGGCTATGGAGAATCAGACAAAAAATGCCATAAACCCTGAGAAGGGGACTCTGGAGATATCTATGAATATTATTGTTGCATTTACCCTTTGAACCAGAATTCCACTTTTAGGAATCTATCTGCAGATACAACTTCACAAGTATGAAATGACACATGTACAAGATTATTCACTGGAGCACTGTTTATAATAGCAAAAGATAGAAACAACCCAGCAACAGGGAATGGGTAAAATAAACTATCCATGCAATGGTGTACTCTGCAGCCCTAGAAAAGTAATCAGGAATATCTCCTCTTTATGTGTTACGGAGAGATCCCCAGAATATGCTGCTAAGTGAAGGAAGCGAGGTGCAGAAGAGTATGAAGAGTGTGCCCCTTTTCTATAAATATAGGGAGGAAGAAGAATATACGTTAATGTTTGTTCACATTCACATAAAGAAACATGGCAATAATACATAAGAAACCAATGAGGGGCTGGCCTGATGGCATAGTGGTTAAGTTGGCGTGCTCTGCTTCAGCGGCGGGGGGGTTCACTGGTTCGGATACCGGGCACAGACCTAAACACAGCTCATCAAGCCGTGCTGAGGCAGTATCCCACATAGAAGCACTAGAAGGAGTTACAACTAGGATATACAACTATGTACTGGGGTTTTGGGAAGGGGAATAAAGGAAGATTGGCAACAGATGTTAGCTCAGGGCCAACTTTGCTCACCAAAAAGCATACCTTAAAAAAAGAAAAGAAACTAATAAAAATGGTTTCCTCTAAGCTCAGAGATGAGGTAGAAAGGATATGGGTAGATGTGGACAAGATGGGAGCAAGACGTTTCAAATCTTTTAATATTGTTTTGATTTCAAACGTGAATTGTTGGGGCCGGCCCAGTGGCGCAGTGGTTAAGTTCGCATGTTCTGCTTCGGTGGCCCGGGGTTCGCTGGTTGGGATCATGGGTGCAAACGTGGCACTGCTTGGCACGCCATGCTGTGGTAGGCGTCCCACATATAAAGTGAAGGAAGATGGGCACAGATGTTAGCTCAGGGCCAGTCTTCAGCAAAAATGGGAGGATGGCAGCAGTTAGCTCAGGGCTAATCTTCCTCAGAAAAAAAAAAAAGACATCTTTTTAAAAAAAATTGAATTGTTACTCATTAAAAATCATTACAGTCTAATAAATATATTCATTAGCTTTTTAGAAAGTATTTTAAAGGGCTAAACAAATGTAAGTTAAGTACAGTGGGCTTGCTGCAATTCAGGATATAAAGAATGGTCCTTGCTCTCAGAAGAAATTTTCTATCTGGACAATAAAACAATACACATAAAACATTAAAAACACTGACAATACTGAAATAAGGAGAGGGTCTGACAAATACTGAACAATGGATCTGACCCTAATTTCTGTGAGATTCCTGGCAGGGAGTGATTTCAGTGGGCTCGGCCTTAGGGAGGAGGTGATATCAGCTGGGCTTTGAAGGACAAACGAACTGGGTAGAGAGGAGGGCACAGGTCACTTCAGGTACTCAAGTATAACCTTGTATATGGGAGATAATAAGCAGCCCTTCTGATATTTCTCAAAATACTTAGGAGTTGGGTTCAAAGTGAAGCAGGTTTTCAAAGACAAGAAGTCAGCCATGCAAAGAGTGGGGAGAGAAGGCTCCCCAGGAGAGGAACCTCAGGGGCAAACGCTCTGAGATCTTAATGGAGTCCAGAAGAGAGAAGCTGAGAAAGGTGAGGGGAGCAGCAGGAGCCAGATCGCGTGGGCCCTTAATTCTAGGTGCAATGGGAAGCCACTGCAGGGTTTTAAGTGTATGTTTGGGGGGAGAGGGGAATCTGGCTCACATTTTTAAAAGATCACTCTGCTATGTGGACAATGAATTGGGGTGGGGTGTGCAAGAAAGATTGAGAGATCTCTCTCAAGAAGAACTATGTTTTGGTACTTAATTTACTTTTCTTTCTATCTGTGATCCCCACCTCAATCTCAGCATTTTCCAGCCTATGTGACAGCCTATGTACCACCTGGGAAGTCAGGCTTTCATTTGGTGAAAAAGGTGACAGCAGCATAGCCCACTGAAATGCTTGGGTGGTAGCTGGAAATTTGGCTCAGGAGCTGAGGAGAAAGAACAGGATTTTGAAGGTCTAGATCTGGGAGTCTACTGTGGAGAGGAAATAGTTGAAGCTGTGAGACCATGAGGCATCAGAGAGAGGAACTGAGAGAAAAGAGCGAGAGCCAAAGACAGACCCTCAGTGAAGCAACAGCAGCAAAGGAGCAGGGGGCTGAATAAAGAGCAAGGTTGCAGCACCAGGGCAATGCGGAATCCAAAACTATTTAAGCTGAGGGGTGCAGTGCCAGCTGAGCGATGAATATAGTACCATGTGGCAAAGGAGGGGTCACGGTGTGCTGGAGTACTCAGGAAGGCTTGTGGCAGAAAGAGGACTTGAATGGACCTTGAAGGATGGGTGGACTGGGTGGATGGAGATAAAGGCAGGGAGTTTCCAGAGTAAAAAGCATGGGAACTAAGGTGCAATAGACAATTCTGACCATCAAGTCTATGTGCAAGGTCTGGGAGTTGTTGAAGTTTGTGAGTGGAGGTTCTAGCCAAGAAGTCTGGGGTGACAAATGGATGTAGAAAGAGCTGAATAAGTTAGTTGATTAACATACATAATTTTTGAGCACCAGGCACCAGGTTAGGTGCTGGGGATATATCTGTGGACCAACAGACCAAGGCCGTGTTCTCCAAACCATACCCTTCAGCAAATCAGACAGGTCTCGACAAGTAAGCAGAGGAATTTAGACTCTATCCTGTGGGACACTGCTCTCCTGTGGTCCTATAATGGAAGCGGATGGAGAGATGCCCAAGCATGTGGAGGACACGGAAGGGAGTGTGTGCAGAGGAAATGCAGGCTTTTGAAAAGCTAAGTCTCCAACGACTGCATGAGCACGTGAACCTGAACTGTGTACACGCAGACTAGGATGAGTGCATGGGAAAGGCAGGGAAGTGGTTGGAGTTTCTGAGAAAGTCATTCATTTGGAGAGACTGACAGCTGATTTATTAATCTTTGCAAGGGCATTTGTATTTAATAAGAGTAAAGCCTTTGTTTGGCTTAAGCTGCGGGAATGAAACTCTGATGGTGGAGTTACGGGCTTGAGTCAGTAGGAAGTAGAGATATTTGGTGGAGAGAGGGCAGTCAGAGCTGTCCTTACTCAGAGGCCAGCTCCAACCTTCCGTGGGACATGAGGAGGACTGCTTCACTTTCTGGACATCATTTTGACCATTCAGAAGCAGAAGTAGGAGCTCTCGATTTTCTAGAGATGAAGTCACTCCCTCTTAATTCCTAAATGACTATCACCCTGCTTGCCCTGCAAACTCAGCTTTCCCAGAGAAACAAGGGAGAGGGGATGAAGAGAAATGGGGAATAGTCAGGAGGATATAGTCTTAAAAATTCTGGGTAAAACTCAAAAGGGAAGTCAAAGGAAACAGACAAAGGCTCTCCCTGAGCTTAGGACCAGCAGGGAATGATGCAGCTGCCTGAAGATATTTTTAAAAAGCACTGGACAGCCAGAACCAAGAGGCAGAGTGACCACGTCATCCTGTTATTCCCTGAACTTGCCCAATTTTAACACTGAATGTCCCACATTCTGGGAAAATTGGGACAGTCGATCATCCCATCAGGAGGCTTGGGCTCCATCTCTGCATCTGCCATTAACTCCCTCCCCCTGTGAGCCTGAGTTTCCTCCTCAATTATAAAGTAAGGTACCTGGACAAGATGATATCGAAGAGCCCTTCCAGCCCTGATGGAATAATCTGGAAATTTGCCCAGGCTGCCCTGAGATCCAGACTGAATCTTGAAGCTTGCCCTGAGCTTGGGCAGAACCAATGTCACCATCAGAGGGCACACCAGAAGGCCGAGGGACCAGCAAGTTCTACAGACCCTCCTTTCTTACAGAACCTTCTGTGGGGGCCAGCCTGGTGGCGCAGCAGTTAAGTTCCCACGTGCTTCGGGCCCGGGTTCACTGGTTTGGATGCTGGGAATGGACCTACACACCACTTATCAACCATGCTGGGCAGACGTTGCACATATAAAATAGAGGAAGATGGGCACAGTTGTGAGCTCAGGGCCAGTCTTCCTCAGCAAAAGAGGAGGATTGGCGGCAGATGTTAGCTCAGGGCTAATCTTCCTCAAAAAAAGAATCTTCTGTGAGTGACTTTAGTTATTATCAGCAAACAGCATATTATAATTATTAGTTGTCACCTACAAAATAAAGTGAAGATGATTATTCCTAGTTGTCAGATTGTTTCAAGGAATATGTAAACCAAAAATAAGAAACTCAGTAAGAAAAATAAATTTCTCAAAGGTCCCAGCTGGCACTATATTCATTTAAATAATAGCTTATACAACCATATTGGAATGATATGTGGTTATCATTTCTAATTAGAGCTTTATTTGGCTACTAAAAGAATGATTTCTGCTCTCAATTTCTATTAATAGCAAATAGAAAATGTTTCTCTCTGTTGTGAATCTTCTAAGTATATATTGTTTCTTTTATGCCAGCTTTACAAGGTCATCATCTTTTGGCAAGAATTTCAAAAGAGTAAATTTTGAAAGTAGTTCCATCGGGCTTTTCCAGAGTTAGCAGTGGCATAACTTAAGAGTCTAGACCCTGAAGCCAGACTGCCCGGGTTCACATCTCAGCTCGTAACTGATTAGTATAAGTTGACATTTCTGTGCCTCTGTCTTCAGCTGTAAGATGGGGATGATGTTAATAGTACCTACCTCATAGAGCTGTCATGAGGATTAAATGAGTTGATATGTTTGAAGTGCTCAGACCTCTGCTTGGCACAAGGTGAGCACTATGTGAGTGTTCTAATGCAACGTCAGGTCCTTCAGCACAGAGATTTTGACTTGTTTTCTTCACTTGTGTATCCCCCATGCCTAGGACTATGCCTAGCTCACAGCAGGCATTCAAGAAATGTTTGTTGAATGAAGGTCCATGTCTTGGGAATAGGTGTTCAAAGTGATATGCAAGGTTATTTATGAAGTTTTGAAAGTTTTTATCTATTTTAACCTTTTAATTTTTACAAAGGAAAAATTGGGGCCCAGAGAGAAGGAACCTTCCCAATGTCATATGAGCTTTGCTGGCAATAAAACTAAAAACCAAATCTTTGTCAGAAATGAAATATATATATATAGGCATTTCATTTTTGTTTCCCGGAAACAGAGAACCTCTGTATTCTCACTTTATTTTACCTTTCTTTTTTACCAGTTGTTCCTGTCCCAATATTTATCGTAAAAACACTCAGCTTTCCTTGGAGCGGGTGCCATGGGTTTCCGAAGGCACCGCGTCCACTGCAGCAGCAGAATCAGTTTTCTCCCAAGGGAACCAAATGACTTGCGCTGAGAGAACATGGATAACTGTGTTCGTGCTGTGTCCTTGGCTCCTGTGTTTCTCCTCACTCTGATGTCTCCTCTTTTTTCCTTCCTTGGAAAGCCTGGGACTCAGTGTATGTAGCCAAAACTCCCACAACCACTCCAGAAAGAAACATTGCACTGGTTTTGCACTAAGGTAAACCTGGTTTCAAATCCCACTTCCGCTAGGTAATACCTGTTTGACCTTGTTGTGCAAGTTATTTCGCTTCCATAGCATGCATTTGTGCATCTCTAAAGTGGGCATAATGGAGGCCAGCCCAGTGGCGCAGTGGTTAAGTTTGCACATTCTGCTTTGGCGGCCCAGGTTTGCCGGTTTGCATCCTGGGTGTGGACCTACGCACCACTTGGCAAGCCATGCTGTGGCAGGTGTCCCACATATAAAGTAGAGGAAGATGGGCACGGGTGTTAGCTCAGGGCCAGTCTTCCTCAGCAAAAAGAGGATTGGTGGTGGATGTTAGCTCAGGGCTAATCTTCCTCAAAACAAAAAAAATTAAAAAAAATAAAATAAAATGGGCATAATGCACTATACTCACAGTGGAGGTAAACATTAGCAATATGGGGGCCTACTGATTGTTCAATATGATTAACGCAAAAAAGACTGACAGCAAGGCATGTTGTAATTTGTAAGTTGGGTTCTCTGAGAGGCAAACTCTGAGATGGAGAGTAGCAGGCAGGATATATACAAGAGAGTGCTCTTGTGATCAACACCTGTGTTAGGATGGGGAAAGAAACATGATTGGGCAGAGGAAGAAGTTGGGCTTTGATGCAGGCCCAGTGCAGGCCTCAGCTGACCTCCCACAAGGAGCTCTAGAGCTGGGATGAGCCTTCAGAATTGCTGCCAGTACGCTCTGCTTCAGCGGCCTGGGTTCGGTTCCCGGGTGTGGACCTACACCACTCGTCTGTCAGTGGCCATGCCGTAGCTGTGGCTCACATACAAAAAGAGGAAGACTGGCAACAGATGAACAGATGTTAGCTCAGGCGAATCTTCCTCAGCGAAAAAAAAATTGTTGCCAGTTGAGGTAAGGGAGCTGGGCCTTCACATGCCCATGTCGTCAGTTATTAGGTACAAGCTGGTCCCTGAAGTTTTCTTTAGCCAAGGCATCCTCCAAAAAGGGCTGACAGCTGAGGGGCATGGCAGCATTCCCAAAAGCTGGGGGAGGAAGTCCTGCATTCCCGAAGGGGGATCTGCCTAGTGCAGCGCAGCATCCATCGCTAGCCAACTCTAGAACCAAGCATAAAGAAAAGCTCCTGAAAGCAGCAAGAGGGGAAAAACAGGGTGTCCACAAAGGGGCAAGAAAAAGAATGACATGAAAATTCTCGAAAGTACTATTAGAAGCTAAAAGGCAATGGAGAAATGCCTTCAAATGTCTCATGGAAACTGATTTCTAACCTAGAATTCTATTCTGAGCCAAACTGTCAATCAAATTTGAAGATACAACAATAAAGACATTTCAGATATGCAGTTCTGACTTTTTTCTTTTCACTTCCCATGCACGGTTTCTCAAGAAGCAACTGGATGAGGGATCCAGGAAGTAGAGGATTTGCCAGGAAGACATAAAGGGAGGTAGGAAGGGAGCCACTGAGCAGCAGGGGCACCTGGAATGGGAGTCTGGGCCCTGGAGGGAAGCTGTTTATTGTCTAAGGCCATATATTACTTATGGATATGTCAACAGTTGGTAAAACTATAAAGAAAAATGAAGAAATGGCGATTATAAAAGTCAGGATAGAGGTTACCTCAACAAAGGAGGGTGGGGGCTGTGATTGGGGGAGGAGCTTCAGAGGTGCTGGCAATGTTTTGTTTTTTGATTTGAGTGATGGATACACGGGTGTTTGCTTTATAACTATTTGTAAAGATATATATACACACATATACGTATATATACTTTATATATATATCTGCTCTCTGCCATTTTCTGTCTTTTTGTTATATTTTAAAATAAATTATTTTAAAAATGTTATATTAAAAGAAAATAAATAATAAATATAAAGCCCTCAAAATAGTGCCTGGCCGGGCATTAGCACATTAAGTGTTAGTTGAACATCATTGTCAACATCATTATCGTCATCCTCACCCTGCCACTCCTGAACAAGCGCTCTCAGATCTTGGTTTCCATAGAGGGGGTGAGATGTATTCCGGAGGAGTCAAAGGGAGGAGGATTAATGCTTGGCCAACAAAAAGTTTTATGTTTGCACTGACAAAAATGTTGAATCTGGAGCTTCCTGTTCTGAAAACATATCACTAGCAGAGAGAAAGTTAAGGTATTTTCTATTTTTCCTGCTTCTTCTACAGCTGTCAAGTGGGCAAAAGGATGGGAAGATCTGCTGTCCTATGTCTGCTTTCTTAGCTGCAGTTGATATTTATTAACAGCTCAGTGTGAACCTGGAACTCAGGAAGGTGTTTTCTAAGAGCTGTTGTTCCCATAAAGATTTTGCAACTCTAAAATTCCTTTTGAAATTTCGGTTGTAACTCTGTATGGCCTAACCTGTTGGTGGTTTGCTTGTTTAGTGATGATAGAGGTGCAGATACATTTCTTGTGTCAATGATTCCTTGTTGCATCAGAATAGCAAAGACCACCAGCGAGAAGAAGAGTCACCATTCTTCTAAGCACTTTAAAGACCCTGCCTTGGACTGCCGGACTCAAGGGAGAGGGGACACAGGAGGTGGGGCTTTACCTGATGGTGATATGATGCCCAAGAAGCCCAGTGTGAGCAGTGGTTAGTTTGAGGCCTGGTTCCAAAGGGAAGACACTAGAGAGAGGAAAGCAGAATTACCTTCTGTGTCCTGACAGCAGCCCCTGACCTTTGGAGGGTAGCTATCCTTTGCCTCTGAGGACCTCTTGAACCCCAACATGGAAACTTCTTATGGGGTAGATACTTCTGGGGACAGAGAGGACAATTTATTCCTCCTCTTACACTCATTTGATAGGTAGTCAGTCTGGTGGAACAGAAAGAGCTCTAGACCAGGAGTCTGGAGGCCTGCCCTCCAGCTCTGCCTTTAAGCAGTGTATGTCTTGGTCAAATCATTTTCCTTCTCAGTCATCAGTTTTCTCATCTGTAAACCCAGAGTGCTGCGCCTAGATTATCCCTGAGATCCCTTCCAGCTCTGATAGTCTGTGATTCTAATGTCTTGCAAAGGTGCTGAGAGGGCGGCATGGCTAACAGGAAGAGTGTATG